>NC_082689.1:84686594-84986594 GCF_949987515.2 Delphinus delphis
TTGCCAGGGAATTGTTGTGAGGTGGGCATGTGACCCAGGACTGGCCAAGGAGATATGTGGAGAGATGATTTTATGGGATTCTGGAAAGTATCTCCTTGCTGATGAAAATAAACTTAGGGAAGAAATAGTTCCTTATCTTCTGCTCTACATCATTTTATCTCATTTTATACCTGGAACCAGGGTACCCATCTTATAAGCATTAAAAAAAGCCAACTTGCTGATATTACTAGAGAAGAAAGATTTAGGTCATTGAAAAAGATGACCCTGACTTTTGAAAATCATTCAGTTGTGTTCCACTACCACCCCACTAAATGCCAGGGCATGATAGAAATGACAGCCATAATCCCTAATTTCAAAAGTTTATAATGTCCTGGTCTTGAAGACAACATGTCCACATACAAGTGAGAGGACACAAAAAAGATTAACAAACAAGTGTTTCTTATCTGAAGGCTTGCCTGGGGATAATCCACTTACAAGATGATTCAGGCTGTTAACAGATTTTTAGCAAGATGATTCTTATATAATGTAATATAAACTTGGGAGGGATACCCCATCCTCACCTTGTGTATATTCTATGGTTAGAGGTAACATAGAGGTTCCTCCCACAATCTAGAGGAAGGGATTATAGGGAGGTTTGAAAGTTGGGCTCTCTAGGGTCATCTTAGCTTCTGTCTACCACAGTCCACCATCTGGCCATCAATGATTCATGTCCCTCTAACATTCAAAATAAAATCACCCCTTCCAAGTTCCCAAGAGTCTCATCTCTTTATAGCACAAGCTCAAAATTCAAAATCTCATTATGTAAATCAGGTCTAGGTAAGAATGATGTTTCTGGGTAGAATCTATTAAGAACAACTAGTTCTTGAGGCACTCTCGCCATCTGTAACCCTGTAACACTACAAATGCAAGCTATCTGCCTTTAACAAACTCAATATAAAATAATGGGACAGACAAAAATAACATTTATAGACATCCAAGTTCAAAAAGGGGGAAAATGGAAGATAAAAAGGAGTCACTGCTCTATGGAAATCCTGAAGTCCAGCCAGGCAAATGTTGGGAGTTTCTTGATTCAATTTCAAGGACAGAGAACAATCCTCTGTGGCTCTAGGCTCTATCTTCTGGCTCTTGGTTCAGCTTTTTGGTCACTCTTCCTCTTTCATGAAAGGTAGCATAGGTTTACAGCTGAGGAACTTTATCAGGACTTCCTGCCAGTAGAACCTGGGGGGTGAGACACCCTCCTTTCATATTGTACTCTCGGTCTTTTTTAATTCATCTGGTAGTGACTTCTACGTTGAAACCACTAACTCAAGTATTTTCTGGGTCTCCTGTGAATTTTAATGGGGTTCATGTCATAAGACAAAATCCAGGCTCACAGATCTTTTGGGGATAATTCCTTCTCTACCTTGGTGTCCTGCTAAAATGGCTAAGGGACACCACAGTTAACTTAGTAGAATCTTTATGGTTTGATTGGGAGGATCTGTGAGGCACACTGTTGCTCTCTAGAAAGGCCCTTTTTTGTGATGGAATAGCCTAACCTTTTAATTTTCTGAGGTTTAATGAAAAGGTTATAGAATCACATCCTCGACTTTTTCTCCAGAGCAATCTTTCCTGGCAGTAAATCTCTTAATGATAATTTTTTTAATAGTTCTTCCCTCAATTTGCCTCTCTCTTCTCACATTTTACTACAATCAGTAAAAATCAACAAGGCAGCACCTTCACCACTTTGCTTGAAAATCAGCTATATGAACAAATTCATTATTTACAGGTTCTGCTTTCCACATATCTCTAGGAGACAATTTTGCTTATGCTGTCTTCCACTATATAACAAGGATCCCTCTTTCTCCAGCTTTCAATAAAATGCTCCCACCTTCACTGTGAGCCTTCATTGACAGTGTCTTTAATGATGTTGGCCAGACACCTGCCAATGAGCTGTTCTAGGCTATTTAGGCATTTCCTATCATGCTTATCAAAATTTCTCTCATCTCAACCCACAGCCTGGTTCCAAAGCCACTCACGGATTTTTAGGTGTTAGTTTTCTATACCATCTAACAAATTACAACCTTAGTGGCCTAAAACAAGATGTATTTATTACCTCACAGTTTCTGTGGGTCAGGAGCTGGGGAATGTCTTGGCTGAGTTTTCAGCAAGGCCACAGTCAAGGTGTTGGCAAGGGTTATGATTTTCCTTTGAAGGCCTGACTGGGGAAGGATTCAATTCCATGTTCATGCAGGTGGATAGCAGAATTTATCTTTATTGGCTATAACACTGAGGGAGGTAGCTTCTTGCTGGATATTGGCTGGAGACCTTTCTCAGCTCTTTGCTGCGCAAACCTCCTAACATGGCCACTTACTAGTCCCAAGTCCAAAAGAAAGAAAGACTCTAAAGCAAGTCTTCCAGCAAGACAGGCAGGTTATTGTAAAATGTTGTGTAATCATGGAGCAACTCCCATCACCTTTGGCATATTCCACTATTTGGAATCAAGGAAAAATTCTCACCCACTCTCAAAGGAGGAGATTATAACAAAGGTATAAACAGAAGAAGGTGTTAGAGGCTGAACTGTGTTCCCCCAAATTCATTTGTTGAAGTGTGACTCCTAAGAATGTGACTGCATTTAAAGACAGGGTCTTTACAGATGAATAGATAAACAAGATGTGGTACAATGGAATACTACTCAGCCATAAAAAAGAACAAAATAATGCCATTTGCAGCAACATGGATGGAACAAGAGATTATCATACTAAGTGAAGTAAGTCAGAAAGAGAAAGACAAATACCACATGATATCACTTATATGTGGAATCTTAAATATGACACAAATGAACTTTTATGAAGCAGAAACAGACTCACAGACACAGAGAACAGACTTGTGGTTGACAAGGGGGAGGGAGGTGGCAGAGGGATGGAGTGGGAGTTTGAGATCAGCAGATGCAAACTATTATATATAGAATGGATAAACAACAAGGTCCTACTGTATAGCATAGGGAACTATATTCAATATTCTATGATAAACCATAATGGAAAAGAATATGAAAAAAAGAATGTGTACATGTATAACTGAATCATTTTGCTATAAAGCAGAAATTAACACAACATTGTAAATCAACTATATTTCAATAAAAATTTAAAAAATAATAAAGATAGGGTCTTTAAAGAGGTAATTAAGTTAAAATGAGGTTATTAGGGTGGGCTCTAATTCAGCAAGACTGGTGTCCTTACAAGAAAAGGAGAGTAGGAGACAGACATGTACAGAGGAAAGACCAAGTGAAATTGCGAGGAGAAGATGGCCACCTACAAGTGAAGGAGAGAAATCTCAGAAAAAATCAACCCTACTGACAACTTGGTCTCAGACTTCTAACCCCCAGAAAATAAATTTCTATTGTTAAGCCACCCAGTCTGTGGTATTTTTTTATGGCAAACTAACTCAGCCGGGTCATTGGGGGTCACTTTAGGGTCTATTCTCCACAATTGGAGAAGTTATTGGAGTTTTCAAGACATGGTCCTAAGGAAAATGTGGTGTTCTTCTAAGACGCCTTTGAGTCCTCTCAGGAGGTAGGGGTAAGAGAGACAAACATATGAGGATCTAGGGCTCTCAGTTCCACCTCAGTGAGTGAATTCGACTTTAATCTGTTCTGAATATGAGAATTCTACCCAGTGAGAACTTTTCAAATTCAAAGACCCCATGTAGTCTTATTTGATGTGTCCTATTCCGGGAATATATTCTTCCTATAGAAATTTTACTGATTGTTAAAACAGCATTGGACTAGTATTTAAGAGAACTAAATGCTAATGTCCAGTCTGATACAAGACAGTCGGGGAACTTTGAACAAGTCTCCTAAGCTCTCTACATCTTTTGTTTCTTCAACATAAAATTAGGAGTTTGGACAAAATTATTATAGATTCCTTTCCATCTCTCAGTAACATAAATTACAGAAGTTTCTATATTTTTCTGTTAATCACTTTGTTTCTATCTCTCAGTAACATAAATTACAGAAGTTTGTATATTTTGTTGTTAATCACTCTGTTTCCATTTCTACACTTACGGGGAGAGATAAGATAATTCTATATTATACAAAGTTTGTTTTGCTTGATCAATAATAAAGATTTCTGATAATTAGAAGCAAAACATATATTTGTACTGAAAAAGAACTTGACAATATTTCTCCTGCATTAGAAAGATGTATGGGTTATATTTTGAATATTGACTGCAGTTTTTATTCTCAATTATATGTCTTTGAGAAAGGAAATGAAATTAGACATAATAGATTGGGTATTTTCATAAATTCTGTCAGTGCAGAAAAGCCTCTGCAGCCAATTTTAAGAGAAAATATTTTTGTATCTTAAACCACAAATAACAGCTTTTACCTTTGTGTTTTCAGAGATGAATTTATATAGCTGAGATGTCTCTTTGGTGTCTGTGTAAAACAAGTGACAAACTAGAAATAAACTTAATGTTCTTTTAATTCTCAGTTGTCACCTATCCTGGTTCTTCTGTCTTCAGTTCTCACAATGAAGGTCCCTGAACAGAACTCTAAGAATACTTAAAAGGCCAAGTTTCTAAAGCTACACCAGGTAAGCAAGAGGTGCTACATTCAAATGAGCTCTCTGATGTAGAGGTGACAGGCAAGAACTAAATTGGCAGTATTTGCTGAATGATCCATACCCATAGGGGGCAGGATTCCACCTGGTTGGGCTCTTATATTGGAGTAAACTCAAGGACCAGCCTTCATGAAATGAAATGGGCTGTAAGGGAACAGCCAAAGTGACGGCAGATTTTGTGTTCAATGACCGTATGGTTTTCATTATCTTGTTCTCAACGAAGAATTCATCCAAAGAACAACCAAATGAAAGCAATGTGTAAACCATGTCAACCCATCCTTGGATGAACATGTCACATTTGTTCTATTATCTAGTGGTAATTGTGTAAAGGTGGGGAAAGGGGAGAGGAAGAAGTAGGAAAAATAAAAGGTAGTACAAAAAGAAGGTATGGTAGGAGCAAGGGAAAAGAAATGTATCAGCCATTCAGCTGTTTCATTATGTAGCTTCCTACACTCACCAAAGATGTAATTCATCCTGCAGGTGCAAACATTGTTGGCTTTCTCATGGACTCTTGACGGATGGACCGGATGTACGTTTCCTTACCCCAGATGCTCTTTAAGAACACCGGCAATGAGATAGGGGATTGTATGCACCTGAATCAGCACATTCACTGAGTCTTATTTGTCTCCTTTCTTGTTTAAAGAACCAGTAGTGCTGTGCACAGAGCAAAAAAAACTAGGCAGAGGCTTTTTTCTTTTAATATAGAAAGATGCCCAATCTAAACACCTTTTTGAGTCACTTCTTTATAATTGCCCTGAGATAAATGACATTACTGCCCTGATTACTCATCACCAACAGTCACTTTAGTGGATAATTACCAGAATACATGGCAATATTGCATCCAGTAATAAATTCATCCTTATGTTTTCTACAAGGTTCTCAAAAATTTCAGATGGATTTTTTTCCCTATAAATTGAGAAAAACATAAAGATTTTTAAGTCATTTGAATAGATAATATATTAGAAATGGAAACATTCATTCCATCTGAATCAGTGTCGCCACCCTCCTTCATTAGCTCCCACCAACTTCGAGGATTCCAAACACAACTGACTCTTTTCAGGCTGAAGTTCCATTGACTTTTGGCAAAAAGCAACTTCCTGGTTCAAAGAAAAAAGGCTTATAAAAAAGCTCACAAGGCTTCTTAGACATCAAATGGGTCTTACGAAACCACATTTTGATGAGCTAAGTGTAAATGAATCAGAAACACATGGATTAAATTTCCCTTGAAATACACATGGGTTTGAAAATCAAGGAAAAAGTGTTTAGCCAAATGTGTTTTGGGTTTCCTTGAACTGAAAACATTTGAAAAAAGTTGAGGCATTTGCTAAACCTTAATACACTGTTGTGTTTGCTAAACCCTCCTCCAAATCAATTAAATTTCCATGAGGCTTCCTTCATTCCCTTGTGGTTTGCCTTGTCACCTCTGTCTTGACACTTTATAGACCAAACTAAATTCCCATTGAAAAAAATAGACTGTTGTTCTAGATCTACTTAAATATGAAGTAACTATTAAAACCCAGCAAATCAAAGACATTAAGGGGTGGAAAAGCACCCGTTAGGTCATGTGTTCTATCCTGAGGGTTGGAGATCATGCACTCACGCCTCTCCAGTGCTTTATCCAGTGCAGTTTTAAATGTCTCGAGTGACAGGACTTCCACTACCTCCCTTGGGAGAATATTGTGCGTTCTAATAGATTTTGCCATTAGGAACTGTGCCTAAGTGTATAGCAGAGGCACAGTGGGATGTCTGGTGGGAAAAATGGTATTATGGATAATTAACTCTTTCACTACTCCATATCAATCACCTGTAGCATGTCCAGCAACTTATTCTAGCATTTCAGGACTAAAGTATGTACTATGATATATGTGCACCTTACTAGTTTTCATTCAAAAAACAATATTTGGTTAATGGTATAAAATTAGGCCCATGGTAATGTAAGATACAGTTCCACAATTAAAAGATCCATCACAATAAAACTATGGAATGTCATAAATATATTCTTTTGACTGACAATGTTATTTTAACATCCCTGGAAAACATGTAACTTGAAGTCTTAAGAATTTTTTTCTTTTTGATCATAAAATGATGTCCAAATGGCACCAACCAGAACCTAAACACATATACTATCTGTATATACATAATATACATACCCAAACTGACTTCCTTCTGCTAATATCTTTTCTTTAAACCTCTTCACAGAAAATTGAACTTATTTTTCATTTCTGCTGCTCCTGAGAAAGGCAATGCATTTGTGAGGACATATCTATCTGTCTTTCTAGATAGAAAGGAAAGCCTAGCTTTCAATATAGCTAACATGTTTTCAGAGGTCTTATGGCAGAGTTTACATTAATTTGCTCTAGTTCTCATTCCACTTACAAATGAGTTATAAGTCACATGATGACTTACATGGCCTGTCATACTGCTACTATGCTGACCTTTTCAAAATTCTGCATTGTGAACAGCTGACAGCCATACCTCTTCCATGCCAGTTACTGCAACCTATAAAACTTAACCAATGAAGTGGCGAGAAGAATCAGGTAAGGGGAATGGGAAACTGCATGATATTCTCGACTTCCCTTTTTAATCTCTCAGATATGGGGTGACTTTTCATGTTTCACACGGTCTTTTTTTTTTCTTTTAAAATGAGCATTTTCCTCTCCCTCTACCCTGTCCCTCATATTATCTTGCCCCTTTTTATGCATTTCTGTGTCAGTCATACTAAGTGAGTCTCCTGTTAAGATACGGAGTTGAGACTTTTATGTCTACATGGCTCTTTTTTTTTTTTTTCTTTACTATCTGAGGATGTAGGCAGTAGGGAGTAGGGATTGAGTTGAATAAATATTTTTCAAAACTCCATATCCATTTGATTATTATCATACTTTATCACTTTAAACTGTCTTTCTTCAAGATATTTTAAATAATATTTAAAACTGAGGGCTTACTTTTTGATTACTGCATTTGGCACCTAGTAATACTTAGCATTAGCAAATGAGCTGGGTCATTTTCCCCCCTCACTTATACCAAAATGTGAAGTGTCTCCACCCAGACTGTTTATATTACTGCTGCAGCTTTGGTCACCATGGTCTTTTCCTGCAACAAGTCTAGCTTTCCTTTTTAAATTTTTTTCTTTAATCTTTCCTTATAAGCCAATCCTGCGGCTCATTAATAAGTATGTTACGTTTCTCTGAACTTCTTCTAATGGTTTTCCTTTCTCTCTTGCTTAAGGGAATTGCCATTAATATTTAACAATTTTGAATTTCTGTTTTTAAAAGGGGATGTTAGAGTTTTTAGTATTTAGGCTGATTTAAATTCAAAACAAGTTTTTCATGGGAAAGATTGAAAAACACATATACAATCACCATATGATAGCAATCAAGACCAAAAAGGGGGAGAACTGCTGTTTTCTTTTTTCTTTAAAAAGTATTTGATATTGAAATGATTACAAACAAAGAGTAAGAACAATATTCTGAGTCATGTTACTAAGCTCCGTATTCTAATCTGAATTTAAATTCCTGAGTAAAGGGGTAATTATGTTACTATCTAGAAATGCTTTAAATTATGTCTCATGTTCAAAAAGACTGAGAAATAAAAGGCTCAGTTCTTCATGTAGAGTTAACATTCTAGATTATGGTAAGCATATGATGCATGCTGCCATATTATGGCCACTAGTTTGTTTCTTTTCATTATAGGCAAAAGTAAAAACAGATTCACTAATTCATCCAATGCAATACCTTCAGCTTACATAAAGGTAGTGAAGTCTAAAAATCTATCAGAAGGAGTTGATGGTGAGGCTTTGCTCAACTAAATTCAAATATACATATTTACTTTCTACTTGTTATATAATGGCTACCTTTACAAAAAAGTCACAGTGCACTTCATCTTAATAAGAACGTCAGTTTAGTCATTGTCGGAGAGGGAATTCAAATTCAAGATTTGTTTCTTTAAAAGTGCTTTTACCATATCTTACAAATACATGTTATTTCAGAAAGAGATATTAATAAATCTTTGAAAGTCAACATTTTCTATGCTATGATCATTCCATAGACATTGGGAAAGAGAGAAAATATTTATAAAGCATTTAGTGATGAGTAATTCACAAGGAAATAATTATAAATACAAGTCAAACAAATTGGCAATTGTTTGCATTTCAAATTAGACATCACATGGAATGAAGTATTGCTCTGTTTTGGTTCATGAGTGTCTTAGGGAAAGCTATTACTTACCTACATTTGTGAGGCTCATTTGGAGGTCTAGCTGATAGAACATTAGTCGGGGAGTCTGGATTTCGTAAGTCTCTCCTGGCTCTATCAGACCTCGCTGTGTGGCCTGGTAGAATTTACTCTGAATTTTCGGTATTTGTTTCCTCATCAGTGCAGCTGGGAATAAAAATAATTTTTTTACATGGTAAAGATATCAATGATCAAGCATGCTAACAATTTATTGGAACCAGACCATGTTTTTCACAATAAACATGTTTTCCCTGAAGTAACTGATATTCCTAATAGACTCAATTCCATCTAGACTTTTTAGATAATCACGCATGTCTACTTAAGAGATGAGGAAATTCACTTAAAGAGATGACAGGACTGACCCAGGGCCATATGGGTATCAGAAAAACTACCTAATGCCTTGTTTATAGAAATATTCAACAAATACTACTTAATATGATTCTATGATGTTCAAGCAGATTAGCCACCAACAGACTTTCATTGTTTATTAACTCCTTAAATGCTGTCAGTATATGTGCTTGTACTTATCCTATAGGTAGCATCAAAAGGCAGAAAAGGTAAAGATATTAAGTCTCCTCTCAGTAGGCATGCTTAAAAAGCACAAAATAAGCAGACTTAATTGTATCCTCTGCTAATGGAATGATGAATAGTGAGTGGCTGCGGAGGGAGCTAGGTTAGCATGTGCAAACAAAATCATGCCAGCCCTAAATTAATTTGAAATTTGGTGTTTTCTCGTGCACAAGCAACCCAGTATTAAAATGTAAGTTGTATAAAAATACGTACATGACTAATGGAATTTGTGATCGTGCTTTACTTTGATCCTTGTATAGTTCAGTTGATCCACGCACAGACAGTAAGAGCATTGACTCTTTTGTAGGGGGGGATCATATACCCAGATTTGCTTGGAGTGTCCAAAGACACATTTGTTGTCCCTGCTTCCTGTTAGCATTGTCCTAGATTTTTTAATTTGCAAGCAATGCAATATTATTCATAGTTGCATTCAAACACATGGAGATGGTTTGTTAGAACTCCACCTTTCAGTTATTCAGCCACTGAATATATATAAGAATTATTATATATCATATATGTATATATTTCCTTAAAAATCTGTGGCTTTTTGCCTTTTGCAATAAATAAAAATTATTTTAAAAAATATTCTTAATGAAAAGTTAATTATTGACTTTTTATATGCCAAGAATGAGGGTGAAATTTTAACTTGCACAAAATGCTTGTTGATAGTTATTATTCACTACAGGGATTGGAATTATATCAATAAACACATGAAAAAATAAGATGCAACTCTTTTGGAAAAGCATCAGCATCTACTTCAAAATTTAGTAGTTTATAGAGTCTTGCCAAAGATGATATTTTAACAAATGTAGTTAAAGAAGGTAGGTTTTTATATTAGTCTTAAAACTAGGCTTTTCATTTAGATCAAATAAATGTTCTTCATTAATTTTGCTCATGCTTAAGTCCAAAGTTCCTTGTGCACATAAAAAAAGTAAAGTGAGGAACTTCCCTGGTGGTCCAGTGCATAGGACTCCATGCTCCCAATGCAGGGGGCCTGGGTTCAATCCCTGGTCAGGGAACTAGATCCCACATGCATGCCACAGCTAAGAGTTTGCATGCACAACTGGGAAGTCTGCATGCTGCAACTAAAGATCCTGCATGCCGCAACTAAGACCCAGCACAACCAAAATTAATCGATCAATAAATAAATATTTTTTAAAAAGTAAAGTGATAGCTGTTTATGTACTGGCTCTATTAGCAGAACTTTGCAAAAGGTTAAATTGTGTTAATTTTATATCCTTGTTATCAGATGTTTCATATCAACATACTAATTCCAACAGCAGTTCAGTATTTTGATCCCATTTATAAAATCAAAGTAAAGATTAGGGTAATTCATTTTGCTGAAATGAAACATTTGACAAATTGTAAATTTAGTTTAAAAAGTTTTAAAATAAATAAATAAAATTACTTGGTTTTGTAATGATAACGTAAGTATAAATATTGGTGAAAAAAAGTCATGTTAAAAATATTCTTGCCAAATTAGGAAGCTTATGGAACAGAAACATTCTTAGAGTTGGCTGTCAAATTAGGAAACTTATGGAACAGAAACATTCTTAGAGTTGGCTGTGGTGAACACATACTTTATCCTTTTGTTTACAAGCAAACGGTGAAAAACTCCAATTAAAATAGAAGTAAGTATGGTCAGGATTTACAGGTGTTTTGTTTTGTTTTTAATTTCTGCAAAGTAGGACTGGCTAAAATATAGAATTTTTGTGATGCAGTTAATGATGAATAATTTTTAAAGTAATATGGTAGTACATGCTTTCTCTTTTCATTGTCAATAAACAGATTTTAGAAATGTTTTATCCTTTGAAGAACTGCTTTATAAGTAAACCAAAGTATTCTAAAAAAGGTATTAAAACCCTTTTATATTTTTGTATCACTGTGTTAAAAATCAGAACAGATATAGAAAATCAATTCTAAAATTTGTATGGAGCCAAAAGAGACCCCTAATAGCTAAAGCAATCTTAAAGAAGAATAAAGGTGAAGGTGTCACAATTTCTGATTTAAAACTATATTATAAAGCTTCAGTAATCAAAACACTCTGGTACTGGCATACAAACATACATATAGATCAATGTAACAGAATAGAGAAACCCAAAATAAAGCCACAATATACTGTCAATTAATTTAAGATAAAGGAGCCAAGAATATAAAATGTGAAAAAAATATACAGTGTGGAAAATATAGTCTCTTCAATAAATGATGTTGGGAAAACTGGACAGCCACATGCAAGAAGAATGAAACTGGATCCCATTTTATGCCGTAAGCAAAAATCAACTCAAAATGAATGAAAAACTTGAACAGAAGACCTGAAACAGTAAAACTACTAGAAGAAAATGTCAAGTAAGCTGTGTGACATTGGTCTTGGCAATGAGTTTTTGGATTTGTTACCAAAGTAAAGGCAATAAAAGCAAAAATAAACCAGTGGGACCATATCAAACTAAATAGTTCTGCACAGCAAAGGTAACCATTAACAAAATGTAAAGGCTACTTACCCCATGGGATAAAACATTTATAAATCATATTTATGATAAGAGGTTAATACACAAAATATATAAAGAACTCATACACTCAATAGCAATAAAACAAACAATCCCATTAAAAATGAGCAGAAGATCTAAATAAATATTTTTCCAAAGAAAACATAAAATGCTCAACAAGTACGTGAAAAGGTGATCATCACTAATGATCTCGGGAATGCAGATCAAAACCACAAGGAGATATTACCTCACACCTGTTAAAATGGCTATCATCGAAGACAAGAGATAAGTTTTGGGAAAGTGGAGGAAAGAGAACATTTGTGCCCTGTTGCTGGAAATGTAAATTGGTGCAGCCACCTTGTAAAACAATAGGGAACTTTCCACAAACGGAAAGAAATTAAAATTTATCCTTGTAATAACTGCAAAAATTGAGAAATTTAAACGGTGAATACTCAAACAGCACGTACTATTTAATTTTTAATTTTAAGATTGTGCTGCAAAATATCTTAACTTGTGGGGAAAAAAATGTGGAGTTCCTAGTTTTAACTGAAAAAATGTATGCTGTATACTAAAATGGAAAAGAAAATTAGAAAGCCTACAGTTTTACAGGATTTAAATATGGCAAAACATTCAAAATAGTCAGGAATAGCAAATTTATTTGAAATGTATAGTCTTATAAAAAGAGTTGTTAGATATAGGTGAAAGGTAATGTGAATGAAACAAAAAGACAGTACCTGTAAAAATAATTAGACAGTACTATGTACATATTTTTACATTAAAAAAATTAGAATTGAATATATTTTATTTTTAGAAATGTAGAACTTACCATGAGTTATCAGATACTTCAGTATATGTTAACACATCATTTTCTCATTTAAATTTATTATGGTCCACGGAGAAGAGTAAATTGAAGGCATTAACTATTTCAAATGGATTAACCTGAAAAAAAAAGAAACTTGGAAGAATATTACAGGTAATTTTATGAAGAAGTTAAAAATAGAAAGCCTTTGTGATGATATTCACAGAACTCTGAAATTTATTTAAAAACACTGAATTATACACTTAAAATAAATGGATTTTTATGGCATGTAAATACCTCAATAAAGCTGTTAAAAATGTTTCTAAAAAACCACATTGAAAAACAAAGTATGTTCTAGGGAACAAAACCAGTAACACAATAATGAAAACAAACTAAGAAAACTGATTGTGTTCATGAAAATGTACCAAAAATATTTTTTCTACTTACGTTCCTTCATAATATCCAATAAATAAGTACTTTTGTTTTAATTTATATAAATAAATTATTTCATCTTTAAGAAAAAGGTTTATTTTTGAAAATTATTTTTGGTTGACAATAAAACTGTGGTTTATTTGACCAATAAATAAACATTTCAAAATAATGTATAAACTTTAATGCTTTTAGCACCCCCTTTCACTCTTAAAAATGTCCTTTTGGGGATAATACAGTACACACTCACACTCCTTCTGTGACACCACATGCTGAGTGCTACGATTTTCACAAATTGTAATTCTTTTAACCCGCATCACAACTTTATGAAGCAGGTTCTGAGGGGACAATTGGGCCTAGAGAAGTGAAGTCACTGTCCCAGGTTGCAC
Source organism: Delphinus delphis (assembly GCF_949987515.2). Lineage (NCBI taxonomy): Eukaryota > Metazoa > Chordata > Mammalia > Artiodactyla > Delphinidae > Delphinus > Delphinus delphis. Next base: position 84,700,089 of record NC_082689.1, read on the forward strand.
AGGTAACTAGTGGCACCAGGAGCCATGCCCAGGCAGTTTGGCTCTAAAGCTGTGACTTGTGTTGGTAACCACTGAACAATCATTCTTTTGAGTTCTTTGCTCCAGAGGCTATGCCTGTGACCTATATTTCTGTACTCAGATCACCAGGCCCTGCCTTTCTCTTCTGGTGGATAGTTTTGCTCTCAGGGATTTGTTTTCAAATTATTTCTGCATTGCTGTTTTGGTTTATTGTGCCCCAGAAAGCCTCATAATTACAGCCACATTACTCTTCTGTCCCTGCTCCCTGCCTCCATATAAACATTTGGAGAAAATTAAGAGCTAGTGAAATGAAGTAAGTGCTTGTAGGAATAGCAACCTGCACTATTTCAGTTGCTACTGAGATCTGTGTAATACACATGTAATAACATAGTATATGCAGTTCTGACTTAGACATCTCTACTTTAAAATTACATCTCTTATCATAACTTCATTACTCCAAGTCTGTCATAATGATGTAAAATATCATAAAGATGATATCTAAACAGGAAGCACTTTTTAAAAACATCTTTATTGGACTATAATTGCTTTACAATGTTGTGTTAGTTTCTGCTGTATAACAAAGTGAATCAACTATATGTGTACATATATCCCCATATCCCTTCCCTCTTGTGTCTCCTTCCCACCCTCCCTATCCCACCCCTCTAGGTGGTCACAAAGCACCAAGCTGATCTCCTTTAAACAGGAAGCACTTTTAAATGTGCATGCAGTTCTTCTTCTTGATCAGCAGAACATTACTTTGCCTTCCTATAATAAGTAGACAGGAAAACAGAGTAGGATTTATCCCCTAGTTCAGGCGAAGGAATAGAGGGTAGGCAGGACTACGAGTTTCAGCATCCAACTTTACCCCTTCTAAGTTCATCAGCATAAATCTCCCCTCTGCCCTCCCTACCCAATATAGTCCCAAAGGTAATCTTGGCCAGGTGTATGCACCATCCTTTCTCAAAAAGGCAAATGGCTGTATTTTGTACTGTATTGGTTTTCTCCTGATAGAAATGTCCAGTCATCTTCCTCCTATAACTCTTCCTCGTATTCAAATTCTACTCCTCTCCAAAGATCTGGTTACAGGAACCTCAATAGTTCCATTGAGGTTACCTCCTCAATGGAACTATTTCAATACTCATAAGTTAATTCTGTTGAATACTAATAATACTTATTGACTATATTATACAATATAGCATTGAATTTATATGCATGTACTATACATACATAGATATATATACCTATATATGCTGTTTTTAATTCCATGTTTTTATTCTTTTCTCCCCAGTAAATTGTAAATTTTCTGGAAAGGCATTGTGTCTTAGATTTGTCTACCTTTCTAACTATGCTCATTATTTGGTCGATAGACAATTGTATTCACTAGATTAAAGGTTTTGTTTCTTTTGATTGGTTTTTAAGGCATTCAATTATAACAAAAATGGCTCAGCATTATGATATCCTTTATCCCTAGCTACTTGCCATGTAGAACGTAGAATAGGTTCTTCTTATATTCCAAATCACATTATAAGTTCATGAGTCTTAAATTCCACCTGGCCTAACATCTATCCTTATCTCCTGCAGTGACACTGGAACTTAGCTGTTAACACTTCTGTTCCTTGAAGACATAGTAGTCTTTGTCCAATGCATTGATTTGATAGGCAACAACCCGGATCAGATTTCTCCATGGAATGTCAAAACATCAGACATGCTGCAACATCTATTCCATAGCTAACCTGATTAATACAGTCATTCAGTGCTTCTTAAATTTCCTTTAAGTTGGCATCACATTTGTTGCCATTTTGAATGGTTGAGGGAATGCATACCACCATCAGCAGAGAGGAGAGCACATGAAACAACAACACACTGACAAGTGCATGAGAAGTACTGTGAAGCAGAACTGTAGGCTTCATTTTCTTCTTTTATCTTTCTCCTCTCTTCTTCCTTCCTCAAAATCAAGTTTAGTAAAAACTCTTATCAATATATAATACCGTCTTTCTTCTTTCTGTCTACTGACAAATGACTTGAAAAAAGATAGTATATAAATTCTGTTCTAAGAGTGGGACTCAGGACATAAAAACAGTAGCCATGTATTTGTGTACTGCTTTGAATGAAATCAGGATACAACGGATTAAACTGTCTTAAGAATCATTGCCACTCAGCAGTTTTATTTTATTAAATAATAAAATATAATCATCAAATACCTGCATAAGACATGCATAGAAAGGGAAATAAAATTCTCACTTTTTTCACTCAAGACCTAATTCCCAGTGGTGAAACTTGCATATTATGAAGATGTGGCCTTTTGAAGGTTTCTATGAACATTTTTTAAAGACTTATATTTTTAGAACTATTAACCATTTTTAACATAAAAAATTAGGTTTAAAGACCCACAATTTTATTAAAAATCAAAAAGATAAAATTTTTATCTTATTTCATGTTATTTTATTCTAACAGTTTTTAAATTTCCCTAACTTTTATAGCTTGTTATATAAATACATATACATATGTATCATATTGAATAATTTATATATATACATATCTTTAGCACACTCATTTTACATAAGTGAAAACATGACCTAATAAAATGATACTTTGTTACTTAAGTGATGCAAATATTTGAACTATCTTATTTGAATTAGGTTTCTGCTCTTTTGCTTTCACCAGTAAGTCTTTTGTTTTATGTTACACTCATTGCACCATAGGAATTTCTTTAAGAAATGAAAGAAGGAGAGAAGGATTTCCTTCTTGAAGTAAGTTAATATGGTGATTCTGTTACTGCCGTTTGCAGTAGTAAGTCAAATATGATATTTTACTGGGAAGACCGATTCTATTTTGAATATAAAAACTGTGCTATGGGGGTTTGGTTCCTTTGCATTTTATTAATTGGGCATTATTATTAAGGCAAGTAATAGCTTTATTTGAATCTTCATTCTTTGAGGAAAAACATACATCAATGATGTCTTTATGGATGGCTTTATGATAATCTTTGTGGTGATTCTTGTATAGCCACTCTTTGCATTTTATTTCTAATACAAACACCACTTGGGCTCTTTCAGGAATGACTACTGGGGAAATGAGAATAATGTCACAGCCTTCTCTGGACAGTGTATACACTCTCCATAAGAGGTGTAGTTCAACTTGGTCCACAAGAGATAAGTAACATGCAGCTATATGCAAAGGTGGTGGAAGAACTTACTTAGAGTTATACTGTGTGACACAGAAGATTTACGTATTTGGATAATTAATTAGAGTCATGAGTAGAAAGGTGGCTTGGGATCAGTTTACAGAAGATATCCACCACCAAAATGATTAATTAAATTAATCAGCAACTTTTAGTGGAAAAGTAAATGTAGTAACTATAACGCTAAGCAGATTCATTGCACAAGTATAGAATGGAAATGGAGACCAGAAAAAAAGGGGTGTGAGAGTCCCCATAATACTGTACTCCTGAGGGATCCTCTAGTACCATCACAAGTGAGAGACATGTTAGTTGGTTTCTATTAGGATAGATCCAGGAACACTGCTCACCAGTATAAGAAGACTTGTTGCCAAGACTGAAAGTTAGCAAAAGGCAGAAAGAGAACCTGAGGTTTACATAAAATGAAGAAAAGGAGACAGGAGTCAATATTCATAGTGATGAAAGTACTACAGTGTTCATTGCTCTGGTTTGACCCCTCATGTTCAAAGCTTCTTTCATTGACACAGCATGAAAGGTAACTGGACAGCTTTGCAAAGGCGAGGTCACCTAGCCCAAGGGTCTCTCAGTACCAATCTTTGGACCCTGTTAGCCTAACTTCAAAACAGTTATTCTGGGGGGCAGGGTGGGAAAGACTAATTAATAATCCAGATTTCTGGTACCTGATCCCATAGATTCTGTCTCTGTAGGAATATCTGGGATGGGGCATAGGAATCTGTTATACTTCTGCTGTGTTTGTTTCTCTTGTTGCTGTTCTAAGGTATGCCTTAACTGAGAGACGTTACCAGGTAATGCCTTCCTAATATCAATAGTTGTTCTTAAACTTTAGAGGGTATTATAATCACCTGTAGTAACTTGGTAACCCATAGGTTACCTGAGCATTTACATTTTTAACAAGGTCCCAGGTAATACTGGTATTTCTGATTCAAGGACCAAAAAATTGAAAAACACTTGGTAGAGTGGTTATGTATTCAAGTGTCTGCAAAGTCTAAATAAAAAATACGTTTGCAGGAATCAGAATAAGTAATAAGAAATGAAGAGTCTATATGAATTACAGAGAGCATGCTCAACCTAAATATATTTATAATACAGTTTATTTTAAGATACTTTATTGGCTAGTTGAAAATTCTCTGAAGGAAAATCTGCCCTATGCTCTTAAATGTGTGATTACTAGCTCTGTGAACTCAGATTAAGCATGGATTTCTAAGAATGGTGGAAATATTATTCATTCATTCATTCACTTATTCATTCATTCCCTCATTTGGTCAGTTATTCAACAAATATTTATTGAGAAACTGCTTTTGGCCAGGTAGTATTTTTGGCAGATGGAATATATCAGTAAACAAAATAGGAAAAAATAAACTGGCCCTCATGAAGAATTTTGAATAGAACCAATGCACTTCAACATATTTAGTTTAAAAGTAAAATACAAATAATCTTAAGGTCTGCTTTAATTATTAGTTAAAACTCTCAAAATGCAATCACTGAATAGCAATCCAAACATAAATGTCTGTTTCATAATTTTTTTTAACTGCTTTATTGGAGTATAATTGCTTTACGGTGGTGAGTTAGTTTCTGCTTTATAACAAAGTGAATCAGGTATACATATACATATATCCCCATATCCCCTCCCTCTTGCATCTCCCTCCCACCCTCCCTATCACACCCCTCTAGGTGGTCACAAGGCACCGAGGTGATCTCCCTGTGCTATGTGGCTGCTTCCCACTAGCTATCTATTTTACATTTGGTAGTGTATATAAGTCCATACCACTCTCTCACTTCATCCCAGCTTATGCTTTCCCCTCCCCTTGTCCTCAAGTCCATTCTCTACATCTGAGTCTTTATTCCTGTCCTGCCCCTAGGTTCTTCAGAAACATTGTTTTCTTTTAGATTCCATACATACGTGTTAGCATACGGTATTTGTTTTTCTCTTTCTGACTTACTTCACTCTGCATGACAGACTTTAGGTCCATCCACCTCATTACAAATAACTCAATTTCATTTCTTTTTATGGCTAATATTCCATTCTATATATGTACCACATCTTTATCCATTCATCTGTCGATGGCCACCTAGGTTGCTTCCATGTCCTGGCTATTGTAAATAGAGCTGCAATAAACATTGTAGTACATGACCCTTTTTGAATTATAGTTTTCTCAGGGTATATGCCCAATAGTGGGATTGATGGGTCATATGGCAGTTCTATTCTTAGGTTTTTTTTTTTTTTTTTTTGCGGTATGCGGGCCTCTCTCACTGTTGTGGTCTCTCCCGTTGCGGAGCACAGGCTCCGGACGCGCAGGCTCAGTGGCCATGGCTCACGGGCCCAGCCGCTCCGCGGCATGTGGGATCCTCCCGGACCGGGGTACAAACCCGTGTCCCCTGCATCGGCAAGCAGACTCTCAACCACTGCGCCACCAGGGAAACCCTATTTTTAGTTATTTAATAAACCTCCATACTGTTATCCATAGTCGCTGTATCAATTTACATTCTCACCAACAGTGCAAGAAGGTTCCCTTTTCTCCACACCCTCACCAGCATTTATTGTTTGTACATGTTTTGATGATGGCCATTCTGACTGGAGTGATGCGATACCTCATTGTAGTTTTGATTTGCTTTTCCCTAATTAGTAATGTTGAGCATTCTTTCATGTGTTTGTTGGTAATCTGTATATCTTCTTTGGAGAAATGTCTATTTAGGTCTTCTGCCCATTTTTGGATTAGGTTGTTTGTTTTTTTGATATTGAGGTACATGAGCTGCTTGTAAATTTTGGAGATTAAACCTTTGTCAATTGCTTCATTTGCAAATATTTTCTCCTTTTATGAGGGTTGTCTTTTGGTCTTGTTTATGGTTTCCTTTGCTGTGCAAAAGCTTTTAAGTTTCATTAAGTCCAATTTGTTTATTTTTGTTTTTATTTCCATTACTCTAGGAGGTGGGTCAAAAAGGATCTTGCTGTGATTTATGTCATAGAGTGTTCTGCTTATGTTTTCCTCGAGAGTTTTATTGTGTCTGGCCTAACATTTAGGTCTTTAATCCATTACGAGTTTATTTTTGTGTATGGTGTTAGAGAGTGTTCTAATTTCATTCCTTTACAAGTAGCTGTCCAGTTTTCCCTGCACCACTTATTGAAGAGGCTGTCTTTTTTCCATTGCATATTGTTGCCTCCTTTATCAAAAATAAGGTGACCATATGTGTGTGGGGTTATCTCTGAGCTTTCTCTCCTGTTCCATTGATCTATATTTCTGTTTCTGTGCCAGTACCATACTGTCTTCATTAATGTAGCTTTGTAGTATAGTCTGAGAAAGGGAACATGCTTCCTCCAGATCCGTTTTTCCTTCTCAAGATTGTTTTGGCTATTAGGGGTCTTTTGTGTTTCCATACAAATTGTGAAAATTTTTGTTCTAGTTCTGTGAAAAATGCCATTGGTAGTTTGATAGGGATTGCATTGAATCTGTAGATTGCTTTGGGTAGTAGAGTCATTTTCACAATGTTGATTCTTCCAAACAAAGAACATGGTATATCTCTCCATCTGTTTGTATCATCTTTAATTTCTTTTATCACTGACTTATAGTTTTCTGCAAACAGGTCTTTTGTCTCATTAGGTAGGTTTATTCCTAGGTATTTGATTCTTTTTGTTGCATTGGTAAATGGGAGTGTTTCCTTAATTTCTTTCAGATTTTTCATCATTAGTGTATAGGAATGCAAGAGATTTCTGTGCATTAATTTTGTATCCTGCTACTTTACCAAATTCATTGATTAGCTCTAGTAGTTTTCTGGTACCATCTTTAGGATTCTCTATGTATAGTAACATGTCATCTGCAAATAGTGACAGCTGGACTTCTTTTCCATTTTGGATTAGTTTTATTTGTTTTTCTTCTCTGATTGCTGTGGCTAAAACTTCCAATACTATGTTGAATAATAGTGGTAAGAGTGGGCAAACTTGTCTTGTTCTTGATCTTAGAGGAAATGGTTTCAGTTTCTCACCATTGAGAACAATGTTGGCTGTGGGTTAGTCATATATGCCCTTTATCATGTTGAGATAAGTTCCCTTTATGCCTACTTTCTGGAGGGTTTTTATCATAAATCGGTGTTGAATTTTGTTGAAAGCTTTTTCTGCATCTATTGAGATGATCATATGGTATTTATCCATCAATTCGTTAATATGGCGTATCACATTGATTGATTTGCATATACTGAAGAATCTTTGCATTCCTGGGATAAACCCCACTTGATCATTGTGTATGGTCATTTTAATGTGCTGTTGGATCCTGTGTGCTAGTACTTTGTTGAGGATTTTTGCATTTGTTCATAAGTGATATTGGCCTGTAGTTTTCTTTCTTCGTGACATCTTTGTCTGGTTTTGGTATCACAGTGATGGTGGCCTCGTAGAATGAGTTTGGGAGTGTTCCTGCCTCTGCTATATTTTGGCAGAGGTTGAGAAGTATAGGTGTTAGCTCTTCTCTAAATGTTTGATAGAATTTGCCTGTCAATCCATGTAGTCTGGGGCTTTTGTTTGTTGGAAGATTTTTAATCACAGTCTCAATTTCAGTGCTTGTGATTGGTCTGTTTATATTTTCTATTTCTTCCTGGTTTAGTCTCGGAAGGTTGTGCTTTTTGAAGAATTTGTCCATTTCTTCCAGGTTGTCCATTGTATCGGCATATGGTTGCTTGTAGTAATCTCATGATCCTTTGTATTTCTGCAGTGTCAGTTGTCACTTCTCCTTTTTCATTTCTAATTCTATTGATTTGAGTCTTCTCCCTTTTTTTCTTGATGAGTCTGGCTAATGGTTTATCAATTTTGTTTATCTTCTCAAAGAACCAGCTTTTAGTTTTATTGATCTTTGCTATTGTTTCCTTCTTTTCTTTTTCATTTATTTCGGATATGATCTTTATGATTTCTTTCCTTCTGCTAACGTTGGGGGTTTTTGTACTTCTTTCTCTAATTGCTTTAGGTGTAAGGTTAGGTTGCTTATTTGAGATGTTTCTTGAGGTAGGAATTTATTGCTATAAACTTCCCTCTTAGAACTGGTTTTGCTGCATACCATAGGTTTTGGGTCGTCATGTTTTCATTGTCATTTGTGTCTAGGTAGTTTTTGATATCCTCTTTGATTTCTTCAGTGAGCTCTTGGTTATTTAGTAGTGTATTGTTTAGCCTCCATGTGTTTGAATTTTTTACAGTATTTTCCTGTAAGTGATATGTAGCCTTATAGCATTGTGGTCAGAAAAGATACTTGATATGATTTCAATTTTCTTAAATTTACCAATGCTTGATTTATGACCCAAGATATGGTCTATCCTGGAGAATGTCCATGAGCACTTGAGAAGAAAGTATATTCTGTTGTTTTTGGATGCCTATAAATATCATGTAGTCCATCTTATTTAATGTGTCATTTAATGCTTATTTCCTTATTTACTTTCATTCTGGATGATCTGTCCCTTGGTGAAAGTGGGGTGTGAATGTTCTCTACTATTATTGTGTTACCTTCGATTTCCCCTTTTATGGCTGTTAATATTTGCCTTATGTATTGACATGTTACTGTGTTGGGTGCATACACATTTACAATTGTTATATCTTCTTCTTGGATTGATCCCTTGATCATTATGTAGTGTCCTTCTTTGTCTCTTGTAATAGTCTTTGTTTTAAAGGCTATTTTGTCTGACATGAGAATTGCTACTCCAGCTTTCTTTTGATTTCTATTTACATGGAAAACATTTTTCCATCCCCACACTTTCAGTCTGTATGTGTCCCTAGGTCTAAAGTGGGTCTCTTGTAGACAGCATATGTACAGGTGTTGTTTTTGTATCCATTCAGCCCGTCTATGTCTTTTGGTTGGAGCATTTAATGCATTTACATTTAAGGTAATTATCGATATGTATGTTCCTATTACCATTTTCTTAATTGTTTTGGGTTTGTTATTGTAGGTCTATTCCTTCTCTTGTGCTTCCTGCCTAGAGAAGTTTCTTTAGCATTAGTTGTGAAGCTGGTTTGGTGGTGCTGAATTCTCTTAGCTTTTGCTTGTCTGTAAAGGTTTTAATTTCTCCATCGAATCTGAATGAGATCCTTGCTAGTTAGAGTAATCTTGGTTGTATGTTTTTCCCTTTCATCACTTTAAATATGTCCTGCCACTCCCTTCTGGCTTGCAGAGTTTCTGCTGAAAGATCAGCTGTTAACCTTTTAGGGTTCCCTTGCATGTTATTTTTCCTTTGCTGCTTTTAATATTTTTTCTTTGTATTTAATTTTTGATAGCTTGATTAATATGTGTCTTGGCATGTTTCTCCTTGGATTTACCCTGTATGGGACTCTCTGTGCTTCCTGGACTGGATTAACCATTTCCTTTCCCATATTAGGGAAGTTTTCAACTATAATCTCTTCAAATATTTTCTCAGTCCTTTTGTTTTTCTCTTCTTCTTCTTGGACCCCTATAATTTGAATGTTGGTGCATTTAATATTGCCCCAGAGGTCTCTGAGCTTGTCCTCAATTCTTTCCATTCTTTTTCTTTAATCTGCTCTGTGGTAGTTATTTCCACTATTTTATCTTCCAGGTGACTTATCCATTCTTCTGCCTCAGTTATTCTGCTATTGATTCTTTCTAGAGAATTTTTAACTTCATTGATAGTACCGTTCATTATTGATTGTTTGCTCTTTAGTCCTTCTAGGTCCTTGTTAAATGTTTCTTGTATTTTCTCCATTCTATTTCCAAGATTTTGGATCATCTTTACTGTCATTACTCTGAATTCTTTTTCAGGTAGACTGCCTATTTCTTCTTCATTTGTTTGGTCTGGTGGGTTTTTACCTTGATCCTTCATCTGCTGTGTGTTTCTCTGTCTTCTCATTTTTCTTTACTTACTATGTTTGGGGTCTCCTTTTCTCAGGCTGCAGGTTCACAGTTCTCGTTGTTTATTGTGCCTGCCCCCAGTGGCTAAGTTTGGTTCAGTGGGTTGTGTAGGCTTCCTGGTGGAGGGGACTAGTGCCTGTGTTCTGGTGGATGAGGCTGGATCTTGTCTTTCTGGTTGGCACGACCATGGCTGGTGGTGTGTTTTGGAGTGTCTGTGGCCTTATTAGAATTTAGGCTGCCTCTCTGCTAATGGCTGGGGCTGTGTTCCTGTCTTGCTAGTTGTTTGGCATAGGGTGTCCAGTACTGGAGCCTGCTGGTCCTTGAGTGGAGCTGGGTGCTAGCATTGAGATGGAAGTCTCTGGGAGAGCTTTCGCTGTTTGATATTATGTGGAGCCAGGAGGTCTCTGGTGGACCAATGTCCTATACTCAGCTCTCCCATCTCAGAGTCACAGGCCTGACCCCCAGCTGGAGCACCAAGACCCTGTCAGCCACATGGGTCAAAATAAAAGGGAGAAAACAAGAAAGAACGAAAGAAAAAAATAAAGTAAAATAAAGTTATTAAAACAAAAAATAATTATTAAAAATAAAAAGATTTCAAGTAATTAAAAAAAGAGAGAAAGAAGAGAGCAACCAAACCAAACAACAAATCCACCAATGATAACAAGCGCTAAAAACTATACTAAAACAAACAAACAAAAAAAAAAACCAAAAAAAGGACAGAGAGACAGAGAGAACCCTAGGAAAAATGGTAAAAGCAAAGCTATACAGACAAAATCACAAAAAGACGCATACCTATACACAGTCAGAAAAAGAGAAAATGAAAAAAAAAAAAATATCATTGCTCTCAAAGTCCACCACCTGAATTTTGGCATGATTCGTTGTCTATTCAGGTATTCCTCATACAGGGTACATCAAGTTGATTGTGGAGATTTAATCCGTTGCTCCTGAGGCTGCTGGGAGAGATTTCCCTTTCTCTTCTTTGTTCGCACAGCTCCTGGGTTTTTTTTTTTTCTTTTTTTTGTGGTATGCGGGCCTCTCACTGCCGCGGCCTCTCCTGTTGCGGAGCACAGGCTCCGGAAGCGCAGGCCCAGCAGCCATGGCTCACGGGCCCAGCAGTTCCACGGCATGTGGGATCTTCCCAGACCGGGGCACAAACTCACGTCCCCTGCATCGGCAGGCAGACTCCCAACCACTGCACCACCAGGGAAGCTTGCTCCCGGGGTTTAACTTTGGATTTGGCCCCGCCTCTACGTGTGGGTCGCCTGTGGGCATCTGTTCTTCTCTGACAGGACAGGGTTAAAGGAGCAGCTGATTAGGGGGCTCTGACTCACTCAGGCCAGGGGGACTGACGTGTACGGAAGGCAGGAAGAGCCTGAGGTGGCAGAGGCCAGCGTGACATTGTACCAGCCTGAGGCGCACCGTGTGTTCTCCTGGGGAAGCTGTCCCTGGATCATGGGACCCTGGCAGTAGCAGCCTGCACAGGCTCCCATGAGGGGAGGTGTGGACAGTGACCTGTGCTTGCACACAGGCTTCTTGGTAACAGCAGCAGAATTAGCATCTCATGTCCGTCTCTGGTGTCCGCGCTGGTAGCCGTGGCTCACGCCCATCTCTGGAGCTCATTTAGGTGGTGCTCTGAATCCCCTCTCCTCACGCACCCCGAAACAATTGTCTCTTGCCTCTTAGGCAGGTCCAGATATTTTTCTGGACTCCCTCCCGGCTAGCTGTGGTGCACTAGCCCCCTTCAGGCTGTGTTCATGCAGCCAACCCCAGTCCTCTCCCTGGCATCTGACCTCCGAAGCCTGAGCCTCCACTCCCAGCCTCCACCCGCCCCAGTGGGTGATCAGACAAGCCTCTCGGGCTGGTGAGTGCTGGTCGGCACTGATCCTCTGTGCGGGTATCTCTCTGTTTTGCCCTCTGCACTCGTTTTTATGCCATCCTCTGTGGCTCCGAAGCTTCACCCCCACCACCCCCTGTCTCTGCCAGTGAAGGGGCTTCCTAGTGTGTGGAAACGTTTCCTCCTTCACAGCTCCCTCCCAGTAGTGCAGTATCTGTCCCTATCCTTTTGTCTCTGTTTTTGCTTTTTTCTTTTGCCCTACCCAGGTACGAGGAGAGTTTCTTGCATTTGGGGAAGTCTGAGGTCTTCTGCCAGCGTTCAGTAGGAGTTGTTCTACGTGTAGATGTATTTCTTATGCATTTGTGGGGAGGAAGGTGACCTCCACTTCTTACTCTTCCACCATCTGGAAGGTCTCTCTCTGTTTCATGATTTTTAAACAGAATACTTGTATTGTTTAGTTCATCTAACTGCCAGAAAAAAAAAAAAGACAAAAAAAGCTCGTCTGAAAGTTCTGAGGTATAAATGTAAAGGCTATGATTTTGGGAATACCAAATCTTAGCACTCTTTATCAAATGTATGGAAAAGTGGTTTATGAGACCTTGAGGGAGATATTAGATTTCGGAAATACAAACAGGATCATTTAATACAGCTATTTTCAATCCTGCCTTCAAGTAAGAATTGACAAGAAGCTTTTGAAAAATACCAATACCTGGTCACACCCCCAGAATTTCTGTTTTCCCTTGTTCTGGGTAGGCTCAGGCATCACCGGTTTCAAAGGCTTCCCAAGTGATTCTAATGTGTAACTGACTGAAAATCACTGATAAAGGAAGTGCTATCAGTCCGTTTGTTAACAAATATTTATTGTAACCTACTATGAGCATGTGTTAGAATATACACACTCATGAACAAAACAGATGCAAAATATATCCTCATGAGTATATACATAGTTCCTTAGTATTTTAAAGAACCACAGAAATGGACAGCACTTTACTAGGTATTGGTTTGAAGTTTTGAGCACCTACTGGATTACTTGACTGCCACACTGTGGAAAGTCATTTGTGGACTCTGGATTTTGTCCCTGAGCAGCTGTGGGTTTTGGTGGACAAGGTTTTCTTGAAGTAACATCAGAATGGCAACAAGCTCACTGAGAATTTTTAAATGCCACAAACAGATTTTGAACATAATCTAAAAGACTATACCTGAAGCACAGTTTATCTCAGATCCATAACAGTTTCTTCTTAATTAGAAAGAAAGGAAGTAGACACCAAAGGGGCAAGTCCTATTACAAGTCAACTGACTTAAGGCTACATGAAAGAAAACAATGCACACAATGTTCTCAGTAGGACGTGAAGAATTCTATCCTCAGAGTATTGAAAAAAGCAGAATTTTAACTGGATGAGAAGGGCTGATTTTGACCTAAGAAATAAATTACCAGTCAAAGAATTTAGGTGGACCTTCAAGATGGTGGAGGATTAAGACATGCAGATCACCCTTCTCCCCACAAATACATTGAAAATACATCTACATGTGGAACAACTCCTATAGAACACCTACTGAACACTGGCAGAAGAACTCAGACTTCCCAAAAGGCAAGAAAATACCCACGTACCTGCATAGGGCAAAAGAAAAAAGAAAAAAACATAGACAAAAGAATAGGGATGGGACTTGCACCTCTGGGATGGAGCTGTGAAGGAGGGAAAGTTTCCACATACTAGGAAGCCCCTTCACTGGCAGAGACTGTGGGCGGGCAGGGGGAAGCTTTGGAGACACAGAGGAGAGCACAGCAACATAGGTGCAGAGGGCAAAGCGGAGAGATTCCCGCACAGAGGATCGGTGCAGACCAGCACTCACCAGCCCGAGAGGCTTGTCTGCTCACCCGCTGGGGTGGGTGGGGGCTGGGAGCTGGGGCTCAGGCTTCGGAGGTCAAATCCCAGGGCGAGGACTGGGGTTGGCTGCGTGAACACAGCCTGAAGGGGGCTAGTGCTCCACAGCTAGCTAGGAGGGAGCTTGGGAAAAAGTCTGGACCTGCCTAAGAGGCAAGAGACCATTGTTTCAGTTTGTGCAAGGAGAGGGGATTCAGAGCACCACCTAAACAAGCTTCAGAGAGAGGCACGAGCCATGGCTATCAGATTGGACCCCAGAGACAGACAGGCATGAAATGCTAATGCTGCTGCTGCAGCCACCAAGAAGCCTGTGTGCGAGCACAGGTCACTATCCACACCCCGTCTGGGAGCCTGTGCAGCCCGCCACTGCCAGGGTACCATGATCCAGGGACAACTTCCCCAGGAGAATACACAGCGCACCCCAGGCTGTTGCAGTGTCATGCTGGCCTCTGCCGCTGCAGGCTCACCCTGCATTCCAATTATAACTACCATACCCATCCCTACCCTGGCCTGAGTGAGCAAAAGCTCCCTAATCAGCTGCTGCTTTAACCCCTTCCTGTCCGGGTGGGGAATAGATGCCTGAGGGTGACCTACACGCGGAGGTGGGGCCAAAACCAAAGCTGAACCCCAGGAGCTGTGCGAACAAAGGAGAGAAAGGGAATTTTTCCATGCAGTCTCAGGAGCAGCGGATTAAATCTCCACAATCAACTTGATGTACCCTGCATTTGTGGAATACCTAAACAGACAATGAATCATTCCAAAATTGTGGCTGTGAACTTCGGGAGCAACTGTAGACTTGGGGTTTGCTGTCTGCCACTGATTTGTTTCTGATGTTTATGTTTATCTTAGTGTTTAGCACTTGTTATCATTGGTGGATTTGTTTATTGGTTTTGGTGCTCTCTTTTTATTTTATTTTAATTTTTTATTTAACTAATTCCTTTTCTTTTTAAATTTATTATTATTTTTTAAAATTTTTTTTCTTTTTTTCTCCCTTTTCTTCTGAGCCGTGTGGCTGACAGGGCCTTGGTGCCCCGGCCTGGTGTCAGGCCTGAATCTCTGAGGTGGGAGAATGGAGTTCAGAACACTGGACCACCAGAGACCTCCCTGGCCCATGTAATATCAATCATCGAGATCTCCATTTCAATGCTAATACCAGCTCCACCCAACGGCCACCAAATTCCAGTGCAGGACGCCCCATGGCAAACAACCACCAAGACAGGAACACCATACCACTCATTAGCAGAGAGGCTGCCTAAAATCATACTTAGTTCACAGACACCCCAAAACACACCACTGGATGTGGACCTGTGCACCAGAAAGACAAGATCCAGCCCCAGACACCAGAACACAGGCAACAGTCCCCTCCACCAGGAAGCCTACACAAGCCACTGAACCAACCTCACCCACTGTGGGCAGACAGCAAAAACAAGGGGAACTATGAACGTGCAGCCTGCGAAAATGAGACCCCAAACCCAGTAAGTTAAACAAAATGAAAAGACAGAGAAATATGCAGCTGATGAAGAAGCAAGGTAGAAACTCACCAGACCAAACAAATGAAGAGGAAGTAGGCAGTTTACCTGAAAAAGAATTCAGAGTAATGATAGAAAAGATGATCCAAAGTCTTGGAAATAGAATGGAGAAAATACAAGAAATGTTTAACAAGGACCTAGAAGAACTAAAGAGCAAACAAATAATGATGAACAATGCAATCAATGAAATAATCTTGACTGAGAAGAGAAAGAGAAGGTTCTTTCTCTAGAAAGAGTCAATAGCAGAATAACTGAGGCAGAAGAACAGACAAGTGACCTGGAAGATAAAATAGTGGAAAGAACTACTGCAGAGCAGAACAAAGAAAAAAGAATGAAAAGAATTGAGGACAGTCTCAGAGACCACTGGGACAACATTAAATGCACCAACACTCAAATTATAGGGGTCCCAGAAGAAGAAGAAGAGAAAAGAAAGGGTCTGACAAAATACTTGAAGAGATTATAGTTGAAAACATCTCTAACATGGGAAAGGAAAGAGTCAATCTAGTCCAGGAAAAGCAGAGAGTACCATACAGGATAAATTCAAGGAACATGCCAAGGCACATATTAATCAAACTATCAAAAATTAAATACAAAGAAAAAATATTAAAAGCAGCAAGGGAAAAGCAACAAATAGCATACAAGGGAATCCCCATAAGGTTAAAAGCTGATCTTTCAGCAGAAACTCTGCAAGCCAGAAGGGAGTGGCAGGACATATTTAAAGTGATGAAGGAGAAAAACCTACAACCAAGATTACTCTACCCAGTAAGGGTCTCATTCAGATTTGATGGAGAAATTAAAAACTTTAGAGACAAGCAAAAGTTAAGAGAGTTCAGCACCACCAAACCAACTTTACAACAAATGCTAAAGGAACTTCTCTAGGCAGGAAACATAAGAGAAGGAAAAGACCTACAATAACAACCCAAAACAATTAAGAAAATGGTAATAGGAACATACATATCAATAATTACTTTAAATGTAAATGGATTATATGTTCCAACAAAAAGACATAGACTGGCTGGATGGTTACAGAAACAACACCCATATGTATGCTGTCTACAGGAGACCCACTTCAGACCTAGGGACACATACAGATTGAAAGTGAGCGGATGGAAAAAGATATTCCATGCAAATTGAAATCAAAAGAAAGATAGAGTAACAATTCTCATATCAGACAAAATACACTTTAAAATAAAGACAATTATAAAAGACAAAGAAGGACACTACATAATGATCAAGAGATAAATCCATGAAGAAGATATAAAAACTGTAAATATTTAGGCACCCAACATAGGAGCACGTCAATACGTAAGGCACACATTAACATCCATAAAAGAGGAAATCGACAGTAACAGAAAAATAGTAGGGGACTTTAACACCCCACTTTCACCAATGGACAGATCAACCAAAATGAAAATAAATATGGAAACACAAGCATTAAATGACACATTAAACAAGACGGACTTAATTGATATTTATAGGACATTCTGTCCAAAAAAACAGAATATACTTTCTTCTCAAGTGCTCATGGAACATTCTCCAGGATAGACCATATCTTGTGTCACAAATCAAGCCTTCCTAAATTTCAGAAAAATTAAAATCATATCAAGTATCTTTTCTGACCACAACACTATGAGACTAGATACCAGTTACAGGAAAAAAGAATTGTAAAAAATACAAACACATGGAAGCTAAACAATGCACTACTAAATAACCAAGACATCACTGAAGAAATTAAAGAGGCAAACAAAAGCTACCTAGAAACAAATGACAATGAAAATACGACGACACAAAACCTATGGTATGCAGCAAAAGCAGTTCTAAGAGGGAAGCTTACATCAATACAATCCTACTTCAAGAAACAAGAAACATCTCAAAGAAACAACCTACCCTTACACCTAGAGAAATTAGAGAAAGAAAAAAAAAAACCCAAAGTTAGCCAAAGGAAAGAAATCATAATGATCAATTTCGAAATAAATGAAAAAGAAATGAAAGAAACAATAGCAAAGATCAATAAAACTAAAAGCTGATTCTTTGAGAAGATAAACAAAATTGATAAACCGTTAGCCAGACTCATCAAGAAAAAAAGGGAGAAGACTCAAATCAACAGACTTAGAAATAAAAAACGAGAAGTAACAACTGACACTGCAGAAATACAAAGCATCATGAGAGATTACTATAAGCAATTATATACCAATAAAATGGACAACCTGGAAGAAATGGACACATTCTTAGAAAAGTACAATCTTCCAAGACTGAACCAGGAAGAAATAGAAAATATAAACAACCCAATCACAAGCACTGAAACTGAAATTGTGATTAAAAATCTTCCAACAAACATAAGCCCAGGACCAGATGGATTCACAGGTGAATTCTATCAAACATTTAGAGAAGAGCTAACACCTATCCTTCTCAAACTCTTCCAAAATATAGCAGAGGCAGGAACACTCCCAAACTCATTCTACAAGGCCACCATTACTCTGATACCAAAGCCAGACAAAGATGTCACAAAGAAAGAAAACTACAGGCCAATATCATTGATGAAAATAGATGAGAACATCCTCAAGAAAATACTAGTAGGCAGAATCTAGCAGCACATTAAAAGGATAATACACCATGATCAAGTGGGGTTTATCCCAGGAATGCAAGGATTCTTCAATGCAAATCAATCAGTGTGATACACCATGTTAACAAATTGAAGGATAAAAACAATATGGTAACCTTAATAGATGCAGAAAAAGCTTTTGACAGAATTCAACGCCAATTTATGGTAAAAACCCTCCAGAAAGTATGCATAGAGGGAATTTACCTCAACATAATAAAGGCCATATATGACAAACCCACAGCCAACATCGTACTCAATGGTGAAAAACTGAAACCATTTCCTCTAAGATCAGGAACAAGACAAGGTAGCCCACTCTACCACTATTATTCAACAGAGTTTTGGAAGTTTTAGCCACAGTAATCAGAGAAGTAAAAGAAAAAAAAATACAAATCGGAAAAGAAGAAGCAAAACCGAAACTATTTGCAGATGACATGATACTATACATAGAGAATCCTAAAGATGCTACCAGAAAACTACTAGAGCTAATCAATGAATTTGGTAAAGTAGCAGGATACAAAATTAATGCACAGAAATCTCTTGCATTCCTATACACTAATAATGAAAAATCTGAACGAGAAATTAAGGAAACACTCCCATTTACCACTGCAACAAACAGAATCAAATACCTAGGAATAAACCAACCTAAGGACACAAAAGACCTGTATGCAGAAAACTATAAGACACTGATGAAAGAAATTAAAGACAACAGAAACAGATGGAGAGATATACCATGTTCTTGGTTTGGAAGAA
Source organism: Delphinus delphis (assembly GCF_949987515.2). Taxonomy (NCBI): domain Eukaryota; kingdom Metazoa; phylum Chordata; class Mammalia; order Artiodactyla; family Delphinidae; genus Delphinus; species Delphinus delphis. The sequence continues at coordinate 84,718,734 of NC_082689.1, forward strand.
TCAACATTGTGATAATGACTATACTACGCAAAGCAATCTATAGATTCAATTCAATCCCTATCAAACTACCATTGGCACTTTTCACAGAACAGAACAAAAAATTTCACAATTTGTATGGAAACACAAAAGACTCTGAATAGCCAAAGCAATCTTGAAAAAGAAAAACGGAGCTGGAGGAATCAGGCTCCTTGACTTCAGACTATACTACAAAGCTACAGTAAGCAAGACAGTATAGTACTGGCACCAAAATGGAAATACAGATCAATGAACAGGATAGAAAGCCCAGAGATAAACCCACACACATATGGTCAATTTATCTTTTTTTTTTTTTTTGTGGTACACGGGCCTCTCACTGCTGTGGCCTCTCCCGCTGCAGAGCGCAGGCTCCAGATGCGCAGGCTCAGCGGCCATGGGTCACAGGCCCAGCCGCTCCGTGGCATATGGGATCTTCCCGGACCGGGGCATGAACCCATGTACCCGGCATTGGCAGACGGACTCTCAACCACTGCACCACCAGGGAAGCCCTGGTCAACTTATCTTTGATAAAGGAGGCAAGAATATACAATGGATAAAAGACAGCATCTTTAATTATTGGTGCTGGGAAAACTGGACAGCTACATGTAAAAGAATGCAATTAGAACGCTCCCTAACACAATACACAAAAATAAACTCAAAATGAATTAAAGACCTAAATGTAAGGCCAGAAACTATAAAACTCTTAGAGGAAAACATAGGCAGAACACTCTATGACATATATCACAGCAAGATCCTTTTTGATCCACCTCCTAAAAAAATGGAAATAAAACCAAAAATAAACAAATGGGACCTAATGAAACGTAAAAGCTTTTGCCCAGCAAAGGAAACCATAAACAAGATGAAAAGACAACCCTCAGAATGGGAGAAAATATTTGCAAATGAAGCAACTGACAAAGGATTGATCTCCAAAATAACACAAGCAGCTCATGCAGCTCAATATCAAAAAACAAACAACCCAAACCAAAAATGGGCAGAAGACCTAAACAGACATTTCCCCAAAGAAGATATACAGATTGCCCACAAACATGAAAGGATTCTCAACATCACTAATTATTAGAGGAATGCAAATTAAAACTACATGAGGTATCCCCTCACACTGGTCAGAATGGCCGTCATCAAAAAATCTACAAACAGTAAATGCTGGAGAGGGTGTGGTGAAAAGGGAACCTTCTTGCACTGTTGGTGGGAATGTAAATTGATACAGCCACTATGGAGAACATTATGGAGCTTCCTTAAAAAACTAAAAATAGAACTACCAAATAACACAGCAATCCCACTACTGGGCATGTAACCTGAGAAAACCGTAGTTCAAATAAGTCATGTATCGCAACTGCAGCACTATTTACAATAGCCAGGACATGGAAGCAACCTAAGTGTCCATTGACAGATGAATGGATAAAGAAGATGTGGCACATATATACAATGGAATATTCCTCAGCCATAAAATGAAAAGAAATTGAATTATTTGTAGTCAGGTGGATGGACCTAAAGACTGTCATACAGAGTGAAGTTGAGTCAGAAAAAGAAAAACAAAAACCGTATGCTAACACATATGTATGGAGTCTAAAAAAAAAAATGGTTCTAATGAACCTAGGGGCGGGACAGGAATAAAGACACAGATGTAGAGAATGGACTTGAGGACACGGGGAGGGGGAAGGGTAAGCAGGGACGAAGTGAGAGAGTAGCATTGACGTATATACACGACCAAATATAAAATAGATAGCTAGTGGGAAGCAGCCACATAGCACAGGGAGATCAGCTCGGTGCTTCACGACTACTTAGAGGGGTGGGATAGGGAGGGTGGGAGGGAGACGCAAGAAGGAGGGGACTCGGGTGTGTATATATATATATATATATATATATATACACACACACACACACACACACACACACACACACATAGCTGATTCCCTTTGTTATACAGCAGAAACTAACACAGCATCGTAAAGCCATCATACTCCAATAAAGATGTTTTAAAAAATTTAGAAAAACGTTCTGTAACATTCATGATAATTTTAACCCATTTCAGCTCTGTTCCCTACTAAATAATGCTTTTACTGTCTCCTAAAATCCTTTATGAAGTATCTGATTTTTAAAGGAAAAGATCTTCTTCTTCCCAAATATTTATATAAGACTAAAAATTGCATAGGTTTCCTCTTCAATCAACTGCTCTTTATTTTAGTTTTATTTTTAATGTGTTATTTTTCTGTATATACCACTATATTATAAGATGTTTATCATAGCTCTCACGATCCAGAGAGACTGTATACCTCATTTGATTAATCACCTATCCACACCCAATTCTATACTTCCTTTGGTCCATCAGTCTCACCACCATTTCTAATGAGAGTCATTTCATTAATTTCTTCCCAATTTGTCAGTTGTACTGTAGATACCTTTCTGATCACTGCTGTTATAGATTCTGAGTACATGTGATGGCAAGCTCTATGCTAGGTATTCTGAATGCATTATTTCTAGTTCTCATATCAAATCTATGAGGTAGGTATTATCTTCATATTATTGATCTCGGGTGGCCTCATCCTGCAGCGGCTTGAAGCAGGGTTTTGGTTCCTGGCCAGAGACTGAGGTTGGGCCGCAGCAGTGAGAACACTGAATCCTAGCCACTAGACCAGTGGCCAGGGACAAGGCTCTGGCCCTCTGGCTTTGGAGAAAAGAATTCCCACAAAGACAGAAAGTAGTGAAACAAGTAAAGTGTTTATTAGGAGGAAAAAGAGTATAGTACGTGTGGATAGACACACAGGTGTACTCAGAGAGAGAGTTGTACCCTCGTGGTAGTTTAAATCACTTATATGGGGCGTTTCTTCCCAGTTTCCTTTGGCCAATCATTTTGATTTGCCTGGCTCTGAGTGTGTATTTGGTATATCTCAGGATCCTCCCATGTGTGTGCGCACATTTCTTAGCCAAGATGGATTCCAGTGAAGAGGCCTATGGGTAGCTTGTCATCACTCCCCTTTTGACCTCCAAGGAGCTTTATAGTCGAAGGTCTACTTGACTTCAAGAATGAGAAATATGTGGTCTCTTATCTCCTATCTGGGCGGGGCTCAGACTCTCCAATTATCCTGCTGTTATGGAGTTTCTGTCCACAGGGGACGAACTCCATCTGCTCAGCCTAGGGCCCATCTATCTCCTGCCTCATTATGAGTATGAAAATAGAGGTTAACAAAGACAGAAAAAAAACCTTGTTCAAGCTAATAGAGTAGCCCTGTAAGCCAGAAGCCCATGCCAGAGTTGTCTGCCTGCAATGCCCATACTATTTTTCTAACTTCTCTCTCCAAGATTTCTACAAAGTGGTTCTCTTTCTTCTTCTTGATCATGTAGAATAACTCTAATTTTTTTGACAAGTCCATTACTCATAGCATCACATACTTCTTAATACTTTCCTAGAGGTAAGCCTCATTTCCCACAACTGTTCCTTACCTGCAGTAATTCCTATTGCCTTTACTTGCCTTGTCATAGGTCCTTGCAAACGGTCCACGAGGGGCCCACAGGGTTGCCTGTACTCTCCAGGAGTTGTGTGTGCAGCTTCCAGTGGAGCTGCACCATTATTTCCCTTATTCTAGCACAATGCGATGCTGCCATTAATACAGCCTCAGGGCCCATCGGCCTTTTTGGCAGCCACATTACTGTTGACTCCTACTGAGCTTATTGTCAACTAAATGCCTAAGCCTCTTTCACACATGCTGTTGCTAAATCATATCTCCTCCACTCCTACCTTTGTGCACTTTGTTTCTGAATCCCAGTGTAGGGCCTTACAATTATTCCTATCAAATTTAATCATATTAGAGTTCCAGACTTTGAGCATTTCTCCACATCTTTCAGCATCTGTCGGCGGGGTAGAGAAGAATGGAGGTGGGAGGGGGAGACTGTGAATCTACCATTTGATGTATTCATTTGCCCTCATGACCTAAAGCTTTTGTTTTTGCAAAACTAGCCCCATAAATTTTAATGTATATAGAATTTATTGATAAATCTCTTAACTGAGTAAGTCTTGCTGCAGACCACTGGAAACTCCTGTTCAGGATAAACACACAGGCCCCAAGGCAGATGGAGCTTCTAGGCTGTAGCCTGAGCTGTCCCTCTCAATATCCTGCACTTAGTACATCCTCAACTACTATGTGGATCTTGTGTTCATATATAGGTCTAGAATAGCTGTAGAGAATTTAAGAGTTGATGCTCAAGTGAGCTCAGGTAAGCAAAAAAAAGCTATGAACAGCTTAAAGCAATCAAGCTGTTGCTAGGTTCTCCACACAAACTAAATTGTCCACATGCACTAAAGCCCAAGGAAAATAAAAAGCTACCAAACCATGAGAGGGTAAGAGGGGATTAACACTGTATAATAATTTTGTCACCAAAAGAATCACTACCTGTTTAAAATTATGTAAATATTATGACTGGATGCACTGCAAAGTTTTATGTGAGGTCAGAGATGAAAAATATATTTGAAGAGAAACAAAACTTTCTGTCTCTCTTTATCCCTTGGCCTTATTCTCTCCTTTGTCTCTTTTTCTCAACTCTTAGACAAATATTCAGCGACCTAAAAAAAAGCAAGAATGTTCATGCCAGATAGTTTTTAATCTTCTTTCCTCTAACAGCTTCCAAGAAACTAAAAAGGGAAAAGTGGAGAGAGGAGGAAGATAATCAGGGTTGATTGTGAATCTGGGAAAAGTCTCAACTATGTATTGAGATTCACAAAAATGAAATCTGAAAGATCACAAGAGAGGAAATGAATAACCATTTTGCCCATCGCCAGTGTTCTGCTCCCTATTCTCCCAGCTGCGGCCGACGCTTCAGCTTCGTCCTTCAGATCTGAGTTAGAGGCACATGCAAGCATCTCAGCTGCTGCACTTTCTGGTACTGTCATTTGCCTTTCTTTAGAATGCCCTAAAGATAGCATTCTCAGTAAACATACTGTCAGGCGGAGGAAATTTCATCAGGGGGGATGTAACCATCCTCTCTGGTAGGAAAGGCTTTTCCACCTGCAGGGCACAAACTATTGGAAATTTTAAAAGTTTTTGTGGTAGCATCAGCAGCTAAAAAAAAAAAGAGTGCCTGATTCAGCTCTACAAATAATTTTCTCATTTCTGCAGAGGATTTGATGTAATGGACCTATGACCATCATCTTCAAAGTACATCCTCTGCTTAGCACAGTGTTTAGTCCATACCAAGTGTTCAACAAATATTTGTTGACTAAATAGAGGAACTTTTCTGAGCCATCTAGGATGAATTTGTTCTTATGGCCTAAATAAGTGTGAGCAGACATTCAACGTGCAAATATTTGCGTCGTACACTGGGCAGTGGACATAGCCAGGTAAAACATTCTGTCTGCTTTTGTAGTCATTTTGTGGGTGGTGATTTCACCATGTTTTCCAGACATTTGCTTGAACTGCTTATTTCAATTCTGATAGAACATTCCATACCTAAGTATACAGAAGTTCAACCTCCTTCAACCCTGAGAGTTCTCATTTAGTTAATTTGATATGGGACCCAAAAGTGTGCATTTATAACAAGTTCCCAGGTGGTGCTGATGATTTTAGTCCAGAGACCACACTTTGAAAACCACTGCACTAATCGGACCCCTGCATGACAATTGAGAACATGAGAAGGAGAGTATGTGTAGGGTAACATATCAGTACAGTTGCTTGAGTGACACACATGCCCTCCTCCCAGGGGAGTAGGCAAGTTTCTATTCTCTCCTGTGGCCTCTCCAAGCGAAGGCAGCATAATGCAGAACAAGGGTTGGGGGACTTAACTGAACGAAAACCAGTACCAGTAAACGAGGATAGACCTTATGTGAAATTTGCGGATTGAATAAAAAGTTCTTACTTGTTTTAAAGTCCTCCAGGGGGATGAAAGAGGTTCTATAATCTCCCTTGCTAACTTCTTCCACATCGAAAAACATTATTCAGAACATTCCTGCTAGGAACTTAAGCCCATTTTCCATTGCTAATGAGGCATTCTATATTATACTACTAAGGAGCTGATGTTGGAAAATAAATGTGTCTATGAAGTAACCACATTTAAAAAAAACAAAATTGAAATAAAAATAATTAAATGCAGCCAGTGCTTTAAGCAGCCATTTCATCACATGGTAAGAAAAGTATTCAAAAGCTCTCCAAAATCTGTTCTCCTCTGTTACTTCTTGCCTTATTGCCTCACCACAAGGAGCCGTATCAGTTATTGAAACCATTGTCTCAGTGCATTTCCTTATTCTGTGGCCAGTCCTGAGCCCTTTCAGTTAACTGGACTGTCTTCATTTATTCCTTTGCATTTATCTAGCTTTGCCCTGTTCATATCAAACTATAAAAAAACAAATAAAGCCTATACACAGTCACAAAGAAAGGTAAATTTCTCTTCTCAGTAGTCTCATTGAAGACTTAAAGGAAATAAGGGAGATTCTCAGGATGGGAAGAAGATTTGTACTGTTTCAAAGAACTAAATGCATCACTTTTCTCAACCTTTGAATTGATTAACATGTGATCCAAGCTTCTCACAAATATACTTATTTATTCTTAAAAAGATGGTGTGGAGTAACGCAAAAGAAACACACACATCTTCATGTTTATGAAAACAAAGCTGAGTTGCACTTGTCCAGACAACCAGACAACAATGCACGGCAGCTATTAGGAGAGGAACCTTTTGGAGAATTCACAGAATTATGAATGGGGAAGACCCATGCATCATTTTGGTTACTGCCCTAATATTTTGGTTTGTTTTTAATTTAACTTTTCTAAGTATTTTGGTAAATGATTCTAACAGATGTATAACTGTCCTTATACTTGATAAGTGCACAAATTTGAAATATTAAACAAAGAATTGTCCCATACTCCAAAACACCAGTCTGCTGACATGGTATGCAAGAGCATAGCCAATTGTACTAAACTTATCCGCTGCAACTTTTAGCATATAAGGATGCTCTTGCTGGAATAAACAGTAGAGAAAAGAGTTTAGTTAAATGCGTATACACATGTATGTAGTTTTTAAAATGACAAATGTTAATGCTAAATATTTCTGCCCTCAAATCACTATATCTTATAGACAACTGACATATTCTGGGCATTTTTCTAGATGTTACTAAAAACATGAACTTTGCTATATGTCAATATTACTATTCTGTATATACCTGATTATGTGTGCTACATATATTCTTAAGACAATACATTGGAATAGTAAGAATTTTGGAAATTCAAATTAAATTAAAACATTCTACAAGAACAGTTGTTCAAACTGCTCTTAAACAGAGGGAAAAAAGACACATTTTACCCAGCACATACACACATACACATGCAGACATACAAACACACACAGCTAACACAAAATTTCACACAGCAATTGAACTGTGCTCAATGAGATACGTTCTGACATCTCCTATTCTATTCTGTTTTGTTCTTTAAAAAGTATTGGTCAAGCCCCACTAAATTAATTTCAGTATTCAGTAAATTTCACAAAAATCTTATTTGAAAACCACTGCTGTTTTTAAGAAATTCTATAACCACGGTCAAGTAATTCTTCAGAATGTTGATTAACTATCTTCTGATTAATCTCTGTAACAATTTAAGGTTTTGATGTAATGAGAGTTTGGACTCTATGCTCACTTCTACTTGACTAATGACCCTCTGAAGGTAACTACAAAATGTATGTTATACATTTGAGAACAGTGTAATATTTTATAATGTTATCGTTGCTTAAGATGTAATTTTTAATGAACGCTTTGCAATCTGGTGGGCAGAGTGTGCAGCCTTGTGTCTCCAGGCCTGGTACCTTTGTGTTTCAATTCCCTTGGGCTTATCTATACTTGACTTTCTATACATTAGATCATTCCTAGAAGAAGTCTAAAGAAGCATCTCCAGTAATCTTTAATTGATATGATTAAAAATTCAAAAGAAGCCCTTGTACCAGCTGTTAAACTATGTTTGTAAGCTGTAATTCAGAGTTCAGACACCAGCAAATTGAAGGTTAGGTTAATAGGATCACTCAGTGGAACTGCATTAAACCATGGCAACTAGAACAGTAGGTGGACTATTTTGCACATGCTCATTTGCAGAAGATAAACTAAGGATGGGCAAACTTATCTCACTGGAAATCTTGCTATCTAATTTGATTTTTTTTACCTCTTTTCTGGAGTATGGCTTAAAAAGGAAAGTGTATGAAGCTAACCATTGTTTTTGCTTACTACATACACAGATAAAAAAGAAGAAAATCTACGTAGGTCGTTACATTGAATCTTATTTGAAAATTAACAAATGAATTTCTCTTTTCGGATTTTAACTTTCTCAAATAAGTCTGAAGTTTCACGGGCAATTATTTTCCCTGTCCCAAACTGAAATGTGCTAACGTGCTCATTTGGGGAAACATCATACATTAAAATAAGCCCGTAGTAATAATATTGATGCCCCACACTTCCGTGGACAGTGGACAGGATAATAAAAAGTCATTTTCATAGCATCAATTCCCTACTTTCAAAAAATAAGAAAACCTAAGCCATAAAATAGAATACTTGAGACTTAAGAATTGGTAATCCTACAAACTGGTCCTGGTTCAGTGACTTTCTAGTGGCATGTCCTTAAGGAAACCATTTAAGCTCACTGGGCTTCACCTTGAGCAAAATGGTCAAGACGACTTCTTCTGTGGACAAAAGGTCCTTTCTTTTATGAGTTTTTATGTGTCTAAGTTTATGCATAAAGTGATAGTGGGGCTGGATCTCCTTCTTGTTGGCTGATAGGAGATTGTAAACAGAAGAAGTGAAGAAACACAAAATATCTTTTTTCTTAAGTAAATTTGAAATTTTTCCTTCCTCAAGGAGTACTTATTGCTTTGGAAAGGAAAATAAGACTTCTCCAGGAGAGAGTGAAGGAAATGACACAAATTAGTAATCTGAGTTTAGAAGATGTAACATAAAATCATTGGAGAGAAATTTAAACAGATGCTTCTGCCTCCTAATGCAGTTGACACATATAAAGCAAGGAGTGAAAGCAACTTTTAAAAACATATATTTTAGCTTCAACAGAATGGGAAAGGTATCACCAAAAAAAAAGGCAGTATTTTGCTTAAAAACAGGATACAAGAATAAAATGTTCTTGCGGAAACTCACACCAAAGTTTTGAACAAACCTCAAAAAAGTATCTAAATCAAAAGTAAAATATTTCAAAGATCATTTTCAGTTACCAAACATAATGAGATGCTACTTTAAATGGCTTTTTGTAAAAAATTGGTAAAACTGTACCCTACCGTTATTATAGGGTACCATTCATATATCTTTGCAATAATTAGTAAGTTAACTTACTAATTGGCTCTTTCTATAGGGATGCTTAATTCTCATAATACTGTTTATCCATAATGAAGTCTTTTCTACTTCTGTAGAGCTGTTCAATGTGGAATGGCCTAAAAGCAAGATAAGTATATGATAAAGTTCCCTTCATAAAGATAAATATTTTATTAAAAAGAACTTATCTTTTCCTTGTTAGTTTCAGAGATATTTGTGCATTTTTAATGTTCCTCATATCTACATAATAGATATTGATTTATTAAATCAAGATGGCCAATCCATAATAAGAGCGATGGAGTCAGAAAAATCTAGGTTCCAACTCCAGATCACCCCAATTACTGTGTGAATATTGGCAAATTACTTAACTTCTCTGATCTCCAGTTTTCAAATCAAGTAGAGAAGACACTCACTCATAGTTTATTTTTAAATGAAATAATACATATAATGCTTATCATATTGGAGTTACTCATATGTTATTTATTAATGTTTTTCCTAATATGGATCTAGCAGTATTAATTTGTCCAGAAAGGAAAGGAATCTTTCAAAGTATAAATTAAATAACAATTCTTTATTTCATATCATATTCTACTTTCCAAAGGAGAAAATGCTTAAAGAGTATAGAAATTATATCCAAGATTCTTTAAATAATAAAAAGTATTGTATACTATGGATGGAAGGGACTGTTTGTGTTAATGTAGTAAGAACACATTTCAGAAGAAAGAAGAAAGAGCATGAATTCTCTCATTCTTTCTTTATTGAACATCTACATGTGCTGAGCCCTTTTTTGGTAAACAGAACACACAATGACAGCTGCCCACATGGAGCTATATCCTAGTGGAAGTGGGAAGAGATAAACATTACATAAAATTAGTAAATAATATGCTGAGTTATAAGACAGTAAGGGGTATGGAAAAATAAGTAGGGCAGAATCATTTTGAAAAAGAAGTGAGCACAGGCAGAGGAGTGCAGGTTACAGCATTAAATAGGGTAGTCAGTATAGACCTCTCAGAGGAAGATTAATTTTTAGCACAGATTTAAAGAATGTAAGGATATTATCCAGAAAGATATCTGGGGGGGTGTTGGCAGAGGTAATAGGCCAAACAAAGGCCCAAGCTGGAAATGTGAAGCTACATCTATTGAACAAGGAACCCAATAGGACTGGAATAACATAATCAAGAGGGAAATAACTAAATAAGTGAGTTCAAAGGTGACAGAGTTGAGATTATGAGGGCTTTCTAGAACTTGTGGGGACTTGGGCTTTTAATATGGATGAAATGGGGCCAGGGGATTGCAGTGTCCTGAAGAGGAGCAATACACGATAACTAACTCAAACAGGATTAAATTTGCTGCTATTTGGAGAAGAGACACTTGGGGTTCTCAAAAGGAAGCCGCAACGTGTTTAGAGACTATTGCAATAATCTAGGCAGGATACCAACATGGTATTAGTAGAGAAGGTAAAAATAAGTCATATGCTAAATACATTTTCAAAGCTGAGACAACAGATTTGATGATGAAGTAGATGTGTGGTTTGAGAGAGAGGGAGAAATGAAAGAGGACACAGTGTTTTGGGGCCTGCATGATTAGTAGGAGGGAGTTTCCATTAACTGAGCTGGGGAATACTATGGGGGGAACACATAATTTCAGGAGAAAATATAAAGAACTGAGTTTGTACATGTTACTCGTGGGATACCCATTAGATATCCAAGTGGATTTGTGTAAATGCACAATGAAGTAAATGGAATAGAGCTTATCTGGAAACCTAAAGTTAGGATTCTTCAACCTAAATTTGGAGTTCCCCAGTGAACCGCCGGTATTAAAGCTATGAGGAAATGAAGATCACCTAAAGAACTGAGTGTAGACAGGAAGGGAAGAGTCCAAGGTCTGAGGCCTAGGACCCGACCATATTTAGAGATAGATACGAGAGCTCTGTGTCTCAGGCACTTGGTACCCTTAAATATTCCAGGCACACCAGGTCCATTTAGAACTCTACGCTTTGATTTATATTTACCCCTTCAGTCTGACCCCTAAGCTCACCTATCAGAAACTGTTTTGTGTTCCAAGAACCATTTATTTGTTCCACCTCCTTGAAAGATATTACTCTAATTGTCCTCATCCTCTGTAATCACAGAACACTTGTATTTTTCCCTGCATTACAGTGTATTTATCTGTCCCCTTTAGAAGATTGTTAGGACTTTGATGGCAGCAATCCTAGCATTCCGATCAACACCATTATGAAAATGACATGTAATGAGTGCTTAATACGTGCCAGGTATACCCTTAAGCACTTTTCAAACATAATCTCATTAAATCCCTTAACTCCACTACTCTTATTTTACAGATGAGGAAATTCAGAGAATGAAGATAAATTGCTTGGGGTATCCTAGCTAGAAAGCAGCAGAGTTGAATTTCAGTATCAAGTCTTAACTATTCTAAAAACCTTGACCACTGCCTCGGCCACCTTAATGTTGTTCATTTTATAATTCCCTGGTACATGGTAATATTTTATAAAATGTGTTGGTTAAGTAGAGGAATGAGTTCTAGAGTTAATGACTCTGTTTTCTTCTGGTAGCCATGATCAAAGCTTGACCAACAAAAATTAATTTTGTACATCCTTTGATTAATTGGAATTTTTATAATTTTCTTGTTATAGTCCACTTTTGATAGAATGTAGCAAATCCCAACACATTTTTAAAATTTACAATCAGAATAAACTGCTGAAATATTTTTTGAGGTTGGTGCAAAATCATCTTTGTTCCCCAGACCTTAGACAACTTGGGTGTTACTCTTCCTTGAGAAATAATGATTAGGACCACAAAATTATGTGATCTTGAACTTTCAGAGAAAAATATATATCATATTCCCCAGGCAATTTACTCGGGAACGTTTTATAAAATCATACTTTAATTTTTAGCAACGTGAAAAAGTACACATTTTTATTAAACCTTTAGCTAACTGGAAATGCAAAAACATAGAATATCTTCTTTCCCAAGTGCAACAAGATGCTATCCGTATCTCATCTTCATTCTGCAGACTTTGCAGTGTGATCTGGCTGATTTCCACCTACCATCATTTGCATCTGTGTGCTTGGGGCTTTGTTCCTGGACCTAGAAATGCTATTCTATGCAGTCAGGAAGGACAGTCCAGAAATACCAGGAGTTAACAAGCCACCACACTGCCTCCATTCTTCCCCTATCCCCACCCCCAACCAATAACTCTTTTACCCATTGATTCTCAGGAGGTGGCATATATATCCCAGCTCCCTCACCTCTAGGATGGGATCCTCCTGAGGTGCGTGTTTTCCACTATATTCTAGAGGTCCTCTGCAGAACTAGGCACCAGCCACACACTATGATAGCTGCCTTAAAATAAAGCACTCCTTCATGGATGACTTCACTTCCCTTGATCTTTCCCCAGCCACCCCCAACTAGTGTTTCCTGAGCCTTCCAAATAAACTGCTTGCCCTCACATCCTACCTCAGAGTCTGCTTCTGTGGAAACCCAGACTAAGACACTGAGCATTCTGGTTATCTGAGCTTTTACTGTACTGATAGAGCCTCCTGGACAGAAAGAAGCATGCATTTCTCCTTTGGAGATTTTTAGCCAAAAAGGTATCATATTTAAATGCTCTTATATATGATTTCAACAGAGAACTTGAAGGAGTTAATCAATATTTCATGTAAGTTCTATATTTTGGGATATCGATGCAACACCTGACTATTGTAGGGGTTGGCTCTATTCTAGCCCTTGATTCATGAGAGCAGTAAGCCATTTGAGTACATGGGGCAGAATCTCACGGAAATAAATAGGACTGTGCACACACCTATGGAAAATAAGTCAGTACATGAGGACATTTCAGACTCTGGGTAGGGACAAAAGTGTGACATTACAAAATATCCAAATCTATAAAGCCATAAGTTAATGTCCAAAGTACATTTGGACATTTCTTTCTAAACTATAAACTACTAGACAAAGGTAAAATAGTGTTATGATTATAATGTTGACTGACATATACATACTATTATATGAAATAACTATCTATTTATCTATTTCTTTCCCAAGTTTTAAAAAAAATTTCCTCATCACATACTCTAATTTCTGGACCATTAAATCTGATCAGGGCTACTTATATCTATGAAACTACACCAACATTTAATTACCTTGAAGTGGATCTATAAAAAACTATCTTTAACTTTTACTTTCAACAAAATATTTAGCTTTCATTTACAAAGTCAATCAAAAACTGCTTAGTGACATCTTTAGTGTGAGGTTATATCACTCCTTGGTGCTAAATGTCTTAAAATAATTGTCCTCTTAAGGGTTCTTTCATAAACAAAATGAAGACAACCTACAGAATGGTAGAAAATATTTGCAGATGATGCAACAGACAAGGGATTAATTTCCAAAGTACACAAACAGCTCATACACCCAATATCAAAAAAACAGACAACCCAATCAAAAAATGGGCAGAAGACCTAAACAGACATTCCTCCAAAGATGACATACAGATGGCCAAAAGGCACATGAAAAGATACTCAACATAGCTAACTATTGGAGAAATGCAAATCAAAACTACAATGAGGTATCACCTCATACTGGTCAGGATGGCCATCATCAAAAAGTCTACAAATAATAAATGCTGGAGAGGGTGTGGAGAAAAGAGAACCCTCCTACACTGTTGGTGGGAATGTATATTGGTGCAGCCACTATGGAGAACAGCAGGGAGCTACCATGTGATCCTGCAATGCTACTCCTGGGCACATATCCAGAGAAGATCATAATTCAAAAAGATATCATGCACCCCAGTGTTCATTGCAGCACTATTTACAATAGTCAAGATGTGGAAGCAACCTAAATGTCCATTGACAGATGAATGGATAAAGAAGATGTGGTATACACACACACACACACACACACACACACACACACACACATATACACAATGGAATATTATTCAGCCATAAAAAAGAATGAAATAATGTCATTTGCAGCAACGTGGATGCAACTAGAGATTATCATACTAAGTGAAGTAAGCCAGACAAAGACAAATATCATATGGTATCGCTCATATGTAGAATCTACAAAAAAATGATACAAATGAACTTATATACAAAACAAAAAAAGATTCACAGACATAGAAAATAAACTAATGGCTACCAAAGGAGAAAGGGTGGGGGAGGGATAAATTAGAAGTTTGGGATGAACATACACACACTACTATATGTAAAACAGATAATCAACAAGGACCTACCGTATGGCACAGGGAACTATCCTAAATATTTTCTAATAACCTACAAGGGAAAACAGTCTGAAAAAAATAAATATATAGTATGTATAACTGAACCACTTTGCTGTACACCTAAAACTAACACAACATTATAAATCAACTATACTTCAATAAAAATAAACAAATAAAAATAAAGACAAAAAATGTCTATTCAGCTCCTCCTAAAAATAGATTTAAAGTGTGAGTTTTTCCAATAGCAGAGAATGTGTCCTTCACAAATGTACTAGAAGCATCCTTCGATTTTAAATAAATTCTCAGTGAAAACTAGTAGCTCTAAAATTTAGCACATTCTGAAAAAGTAAATCCATTTTTATATGATGTAATTTAGTTTCCACATTTATTTTAAGGACTAGAAATTCCCCACTTCTAATTGGTGCATTGGACATAATATGTGTTTTTAGATACAGGGTAAACAATTTACTTTAGTATCAAGGAAACATCAGTTAAGATTTTATTAGAATTCTAAAAATGAATAATAAGTCCAGCCCCGTACTTGTTATAATAGCTAAAATAAACTTGCAGCTCACACTACCGTGATTTAGCTGAGCGCCTCTTTCATTCCATCAAACGGCATGGGGCAGCAGCTGGCTTTTTTTTTTTCTGGCCTCCCTTCTATGTTTACTGCAGGCATGTAACTGAGTAACTTTGTCTCAGGCCCGGACTGTTGCTAGGGCATGGACCACACCTTCCTCCTGCTTACCTAAAGCCCATTGGTCATGGTTTTGTAATCAGGCAGTTTCACAGTGTCAACATGGGGGATCAGCAAAAATATCGTCTGTGTTTCTACAGGTGTTACATTTTTTGCTCCCCTAGTGACTAGTAATCATTCAATTGGACTAAAATGATATCTTTTAAAAAACAATGTCCTGGCATTGCTGAGAACATGCATATAAGGCCATGAAGGTCTACACAGCAAGATTGCACAATAACCCATTAAAATAAACATTTGCAACCACAGATAGCTGGACTGAAATCCTGCTCTGATACAAATAACATCTGGACAACTTTCGTTTGCATCTTCCAGCCTAAAACACCCTTGAGAAAAAATAGAAGGCGAGCTAAAAGACAAAGGACCACTAAAGGTTTTATTATGCTATGGGTGTGGTGCCCCAAATTTGAGGGGGTTTGCGCTGGAGTTGCCAAAGCTGAATTTAAACAGCATGTTGTTTTTAAAAGTTGTGACACTGATGAGGAACAATTCGGTTTTCTTACATAATTAATCCAGTGTGAAATAGAGTGACTGGAAAACATCCAGTGGTTTAAAAATAACTCAATTATTTATAAGTTTCACAGTGCTATAGGATTCCACACTAAGGAGAAGAAAGTGAAGGCATCTTGGTACCCACCATGTCATTCTTAATCAGCAAGGGCTCTAGGATGTCTGCATAAAAAATCTAACTGTAAAAGTTAGATGCTGAGGCCAAGAAACTGAGGTTTCCTTGGATTATGTATCAGGCTGACAGGCAGGAAAAGGTTTCCTTCCCTGACATTTATATATTGCTAAGAGGTATATTAATATATATTACTAACACCAAAAGAACTCAATAACACAAAGTGGGGTTAGACAGGTGTGGAGGACAGAAGGAAGAGGGGAGGAGATCTGGAAAAGAAAAAATGTTCTTCTTTTAGAAGATCGGCAACATAGGCTATGAATCATACACGACACTGAATGGACTTTAATTTCTAATGTTGTTCTTTGATGTGAAGAAAAATAATTATAAGCTGAAAGATACTGGCAAGTATTATATTCAATATAAAGATAAAGAAATTAGCCATAAATAAATCTTTATATAAAAATCTCACTTTCAGGGCGGGCTAGCAGCTAGCAACTATATATTTGTGTCAGCTACAGCTGGCCGCTAAACAAAGGGAATGGAAGTTTGCTAGTAATGTTAAAATCTTGCAAAATATTTCACAGTTGTCTCATGCATTTTTTTTACTCTTTCCTCTACTTAAAGGGGGCATGTGAGAGGTGGCAGTAGTCTCACAGGGCCAGGCCAGAAGTAAGAAAGATTAGACTTTAAGATCTGTTCTTAAAATATTAGACAGGCTTTACTGAATAATTTGATTTACCTTAATTTCATCCTTTATTTAAGCTAGAGTGCAGAGATAAGAAAAAAATGAAAGCAGACTTTTATTCATTCAGCCAGTCCATAAGCTTTAACTAGTAGCTTTCAGACATACAGTATTTATTTATTCTTTTAGCCTTAGAAACAAACAAAATAAGAAACATAATTGTATCACTTATTTACTAGCCTGAACAAACACAATTTTGATACACTAATACCCATGGCAAGGAAAGTAGGTGTCATTTATTTAAACAAAGCATCAAGTTGAGAACAGAAACAATTTTTTAAAAATTCATTTGTTGCTTATTTATAGATATTACCTGATAGATACATTTCAGTAATCCCACTATAAAAGGGTGTTTTTTCTTGAGGAGCTGTAAGTGACAGACAGTGGAAATACTGAAGGAGAATAGTGAAGGGATTACAATTCCAGGCAGCTGCAGTTATGACATCTAACTGCTGTTAACTTTTTTTTACTTGTAGTCACTGCACTAATAACTGGGAGATTACTACTAGAACAAGTTTATAAACTCTTTGACTAAGGGTCAAGCCAATAAATAGGCTCATGACAATCCTGTTCCCTGACATGAAGTTTCTGTTGCTTTACCACTTTTTATTTTTCTGCTCATAGTATCAATTCAGTGTCACAATTCAGTGACAGCTGAACATCAGCAATCTCAACTTCTATGGTTTTTGCTTCACTCTGTCATCCAAGCTGTAAAGACACAAGCACACCAAGGCTTCTTTACTAGCACTAACTACCCAATGCAACAAAATCCTTCCCAAATGAGCTAGAACAATTTCTACTGAGGAGGTCAGTGTTTTGTTTATGCATTTTAAATGAAAAGACTGAACACGGTTATCTCTGAGTGACACCTCTATGTGTGAAACTAACTATTTATCCATTCATTTAAATTAACTCATTCATATATTTATTTACTTAAGGCCTACCTTGTGCCAATTATGTTAATAGCAGGATGGAGACAGAATATGTTGTTTCTGGAGGAAATAGTGGTGTGTGTTAGACCTTAATATAAAGGTATATTAAGATGGTCAACAGGCACATGAAAAGATGGTCAACATCACAAATCATGAGGGAAATGCAAATTAAAGCCACAAGGACGTTATCACCTCACACCTGTCAGAATGGCCATCATCAAAAAGACAATAATAAGTGTTGGCAAGGTTGTGGAGAAAAGGGGAACCTCCTACATGGTTGCAGCCACTATGGAAAACAGTACGGAGGTTCCAAAAAAATTAAAAATAGAACTACCATATGATCTAGCAATTCCACTCCTGGATATACATCCAAAGAAAATAGAGAAAATAAAAATAAAAATACTAATATGAAAAGATATATGCACCCCAATGTTCATAGCAGCATTATTTACAATAGACAGGATATAGAAGCAACCCAAAGCATCCATCATGAATGGATAAAGAAGATGTGGCATATATATATATTCTATTATATATATACATATATATTCTATTATATATATATATAATAGAATATTACTTAGTTGTCAAAAAAGAATGAAATTTTGCCATTTGTAACAACATGGATGGATGCAGAGTGTATTTTGTGTAGTGAAATAAGTCAGACAGAGAAAGACAAATACTATGCATTTCCATAGTATGGAAATTTCCACTTATATGTGGAATCTAAAAATAAAACAAATGAAGGAATACAACCAAAAAATAATAATAAAGTTATATGAATAGGCAAAGATGTGAGTCTTCCTAAGGGCTTTGAGAATGGTTTCAGTGAGGTTAAGACATTTGATGTGGATCTTGAAGGAGGAACAAAAGTACACTTGTGAGGAAGAAGAAAAAATGTCTGAGTAGAAAAAAGATCCTAAGAGGGAAGAGGCATAAAACTGCATAATGTTTGGGGGAAATGTCACTGTTTGGTGCAGCTGAAGAACAAGGAGCAAGGAGTGATGTGACATGAGATGTGACATGAGATGCAAATGGAGACGCAAGTTGGAACTAGGTTGTAAAAGAGATCATTCTATGCCAAGGAGTTTTTTCTTTAGGCAACAAGGAGCAATGGAAGATTTATATAGAGTGTGAAATAATTGACTTTAAGTGGGTAAATAAAACTTGCTCATTAGTCTTGAAGAGAACAGGCTGTTTGAGTTTTGGTAGGATTTGCTACATTATATTGTAGCAAGGTACAGCATTGTAGCAATGTACATTATATTGTAGGGTGAGTTTATAACCTTACAGGTCCATCTTGACATATGAAGAAAAGACAGCAGTTCATGGAGGCCAATATTTTATCCTGCTCATCATTCCTAACCACCTACCCCTATTCTTTTTCCTGTTCATGATTTACCAACATAGATTTCCTTTTCTGCCAAAGAAAAAAAGAACTTTAATCCTTTTCTCCTTCCACAAATAAAAATTAGAAACACCTTGAATTAAACTAAAGTTTCATACTGTAGAGACAAGAGCTATATCCACATGAGGAAAGTTAAATGGTGAATTAGGCATGGATCCAGATAATTCAACCCTTCTTTACCCATCATCTCCCTGCAAACTTTCTTACCTTATTTATCTCTATAGTTTGTACAAAGGAACATTTCTCCATCAGATCATTTCTTCACTTTTCATTTTGTGTTATATAGCTACAGACTTAATGAGCCTATATCAACAAACTTTGTAGCACTTTACAGGAGAAGCACTAGTTTGAAAAAATGTATTGGAAAGAACAAAGATTATTCCAAGATGAAATGCTAGCATTATGACCCATGCAGACCACCTGGAATTCTTTAAATCATAATACTTAGTAATAATTCTTCTCCTGCAATGTAACTTGTATTTCCTAATTTCTCAAGAGATATTTACTTGGACACTAGCTCTTTGTTTTCAACAGTTTTTCCTGCCTTTGCAAATTAATCCCCACCTGTAGTCAAATGCTTCCACTTATGAAATCACACCAGTTGTTTAAGTCATTGGATTAAAATAATGGAAAACTTTATGTAATTTTGGAGTGTGGGAAGAGGAAAAGAATATTCTAAGTGAGCAAGATAACTTTCTTATTTAGCTATATCTTTAAAGATAAAATAATAGAGAAAAATAAGTAGATGTTCCTGGAGATAGGAGAGTAAAGTTGTAGCTACATTTTGTTTTTTAAAGCAAATGGCAAGATGTCCAGTACAGATAGACCTTCAGTAGCCTTTATAATCATCTAATTCATTATTCATTCTATAGATGGTATACTGGAGTAACCCCAAAGGGAAGGCTAAAATTACTGAGCTAATTACTGAATTTGCTTCTGCTAAGCTTACTGGGATGATTGGAATCACATCAACTTATCCATTGATAAAAAGAGCATTGTCACATGAAAATCCATCACTGAATTCAAACTAGAATTACTTTAGCCAAACTTAATTATTCTGAAGCCTAAATCATTTTTACTACAAATTATGGATCTTATTTATAGTTAGTCAGTCAACCTAATAATTGCCAGTACTCCCAGGTCTTCATCTTGTGAAAATTCAGATGGATCATAGCAAGACAGGACTATTAACTGCTCTTTTGAATGCCCTGTTTGACATACAAGTGAGAAGGCCATAGCACAATAAATAATGACTCAGTGATGAACCTAAGACTTCTACCTCTGACCCAGAGGAAGTAAAAAGGACCAACTTTGACCTTGCGATTGAAGCAAACAAAATAATCAACAAATATATGAAACAATGACTTTCAAGACACTGAACATAAGATAATTAAAGACAGTCATCCCTGAAAGATGGGGGAAAATTGAGGTGAGCCCTACAATTGCCCTAGATTACTGCCTTGGAAGTGTTTCCAGGGTATTGCCCAGGGGAGGGGAACCCAGGCCAACCTAGCAAACTCCTTAAGTCAAGGGGACCAATGTAAGAGTCTGGAGAGACTAAGGTATGATACTGCATGATAGAGTATCAAAGAGGAGAGAGCTACATACAGAGAGAACCCCAGATA
Organism: Delphinus delphis; assembly: GCF_949987515.2. Taxonomy (NCBI): domain Eukaryota; kingdom Metazoa; phylum Chordata; class Mammalia; order Artiodactyla; family Delphinidae; genus Delphinus; species Delphinus delphis. The sequence continues at coordinate 84,739,377 of NC_082689.1, forward strand.
CCCATAGAGGGTTCTCCTCTAATATTCAGCTGAGTACTGATTATCAAAGAAACTACCTAAGGCTGAGGGGAAAAGAACCTAAAAGGATTAGAAGTAACAAATTTTGGTGGTAACTCAGAGCTAGGAATAGTGCCTTCCCCTTCCAGTCAGACTGGAAAAACCTCATAATAAATATGTCATTGAATAGAATACTCAGAAGGGTCTTGCTTGAATAATTAGTCCTAGACTGAGCACTGCTCTATTTCCAAGTGATGAATCTTAAAAGAAAAAGACAAAATAATCAAACTATTTTCATATCATTTAATTGTGTTCAGAATAAAGCTCTAAAATATTTATAAGAACACACAAATATTGACCACTCAGTAAGATAAAACTGATAATGTCTGACATCCAATCAACTATTTCCAGACATGAAAAGAAGCAGGAAACTATGGCCCATGATTGGGAGAAAAATTGAACTAATTAACCCAGAACTTCCACTGATATTAGAATTAGCAGGTAAAAATGTTAAGATAGTTTGTATAACCATAATGTAAAAGTTAAGGAAAGAGATGAAATATGTGTGTGTGTGTATATATATATATATATATATATATATATATACACACACACACACACATATATATGTGTATATATATATATATATACATATATATAAATTTGATAAAGTTTATCGTATAGATAAATTGTAACCTATAGATCCAAGAAGCTCAATAAAATTTAAACAAAAGAAACATAAAGAAAAACACACCAGGTCATGTTATAATCACATTACTCAAAACCAGGGATAAAGAGAAAAGTCTTAAAAACATCCAGGAAAAAAAAAATGATATATTACATACAGAGAAATAAAGATAAGGATGTGGCAGTTTTCTTAACAAAACCAATGATAGCAGGAAGACAGCAGAGTGTCATCCTTAAAGTACTGAATGAATAAATCTGTCAAATTAAATTCTACATTGAGTAAAAATACCTTTCAAAAACAAAACTAAACAAAAAACTTCTGCATGCCTACAAAACATGAAAGAATCCATTATTAACAGGCCTGTGCTATAGGAAATGTTAAAGGAATTCATTCAAGCTTAATATTAACAAATGAAAATATGGATGTGCACAAAGAAATGAAGAACACTGGGAAAGATAACTATGTGGGTAAATAAAGTTGTTCTTAGTGTTAAATCTATTTAAAATGTAATGGACTGTTTAAACAAAAACAATAAAAATATATTGTGGGGTTTATAGCATATATGTAGGTAAAATTTAAAGCAATAATAGCTTGTGTCTAGGAGAAGAGGGTTAGACGTATACAATGGTAAGGTTCTTATACAGAAAGGTAGACTGTGATAAGTTAAAGAAATATGTTCTAAACCACAAGGCAATCATTAAAATAATAAAGTCATAGTTAATAACCTAAAATAAGGACATAAAATGAAATCACAAAAGCTACTCAATCAAAAAGGAGACAAAAAATAGAAAAAAGGGAACAAATAATATATAGGACAAATGGAAAACAAATAACAGGTGGTGGACTTGAGCCTAATTATTCAATATATTAATAATTACATTAAATAGATATACTTTAAAAATCCCAATTAAAAGCCAGAGGTAATCAGATTAGATAAAACATCAAGATCTAACTATAACTGCCTACAAGAAATGTACATTAAATATAAGGATACAAATAAGTTAAAGTTAAAAGAATGAAAGATTTACCATACTAACATTAATCAAAGGAAATATGAAATCACTATATTAATTTTAGAGTAAGTTGATTTCTGAACAAAAATATAATGTAAGTTCATAACGATAATCACACCAATTCAGTAAGAGGACATGACACTATTAAATTTGGATGTGCCTAATAATAAAGTTTCAAAATAAGCAAAGCAAAAACTGATAGAATCACAAAGAAAAATAAATAAACCCATCATGATCGTCAGAGATTTCAATACCTCTTTCAATAACTGATAGACTAAATAGAAATCAGTACAAATATAGAGGAACTAAAAAATATCATCAATCAAGTTGATGTAATTGATGTACATAGAACAATCCACTCAACAAACAGTATACATTCTTTTCAAGTACATGGGAATATTTATGAAGAGATCCTAAATTTTGGTCCAGAAAACAAGCCTCAATATATTTAAAAGTCAAAATAACCACGTTCTCTGGCTATAATAAAATAAAATTAAAAATCAATTACATAGGGCTTCCCTGGTGGCACAGTGGTTGAGAGTCCGCCTGCCGATGCAGGGGACACGGGTTCATGCCCTGGTCCGGGAGGATCCCACATGCCACAGAGCATCTAGGCCCGTGAGCCATGGCCTCTGAGCCTGCACATCCGGAGCCTGTGCTCCACAACGGGGGAGGCCACAACAGTGAGAGGCCCGAGTACCGCAAAAAAAAAAATCAATTACGTAAAGATTTCTGTACATACTACAAATATTTGGAAATTATATAACACACTCCTAAGTAATTATTTGGCCAAAAAAAAAAAAAAAGAGAGAGAGAGAGAGAGAAACAAAAACAGAAGCAAGAAAGTAATTTGAACTGAATGAAAAGACAACATGTCAAAATGTGTGGGATGCTGCTAAAGCAGTATAAGCAGGGAAATTTATAACACTAAATGGACATATTAAAGAATAAAAAAGGTCTCAAATCAATGGCTTGATGTTTCATCTTAAGAAACTAGTAGGAGAAGCACAGATTTAATCCAAGGTAATGAAAAAAAGGAAATAATAAACATCAGTGCAGACATTAATAAAATAAAAACCAGAAAAAAAATAGAATAATGAACCTAAAACTTTTTCTTTGTGAAAAATCGGTGAAATTAGAGAACATTTAGCTAGACTTCTCAGATAAGAAAAGATATAATATCAACATCAGGAATGAGAATAGTAGTTCACTAAAGAGTCTACAAATATTAAAAGGATAACAAGATGATGTTATGAGAAACTTTATGCCAAAAATTTCAACAAGTTCAACAAAATGGAGAAATTCCTTGAAAGACAAAAACCATGAAAGCTCACTTATATTGCAAAAGATTATATGACTAATCCTCTATCTTTCAAATAAATTGAACTTGGGTGTAAAAATCTTCCAAAAATTTTTCTATCCAAGATGGCTTAACTAGTGTATTCCCTCAAACATTTAATGAAGAAATAGCACCATTTCTACACAAATTTATTTACAAATTTTAAGAAGAGAGACTACTTCTCCACCCATTCTGAGGCCAGCATTAACCTGCTATTAAAACCACACAAAATAATTACAAGAAAAGAAATCGACAGATCCATGTCCCTAATGGCATGCATTCAAAAATTCTCACTGAAATATAACTCGAATGCAAGAATATAGAAGCACTATAATACCATATTATGACCAAGTGAGTTCATCTGAGTAATGCATGGCTGGCTGATTTGACTTTCAAAAAATTAATCCATGTAATTCATCATTACATGTTAATAAACTATAAAAGGAAAACCATATGATCATCTTAATAGACACACACACACACACACACACACACACACAAACACACAAGCATCTGGCAAAATTCAACATTCATTCCTAATTAAAAAAAAACCCCTCAGCAAACTAGAAATAGAAGGGGATTCTCAAAGCCTGATAAGGGGCATCTAGGGAAAACATTACAACTAATATCATACTTGGAGTAAAAGAGTACTTTCTCCCTTAGATCAGAAACAAGACAAGAATATTTGCTTTCACCACTACTATTCTACAAATGAAGGTTCTAGACATTGCAATAAACTTTGAAAAAAATCACTCAAATTAGAAACAAAGGACTAAAACTGTCTTTTTCCTCAGATGACATGATCATCTATACAGAAAATTCCATGTAATCTACAACAAAATTCCTAAACCTAATAAGTTAGTTGAGCAAGACTGCAGGATACAATTCTAATATTAAAAAAAAACTAATCATATACTAGCAACAAACAATATGAAATTGAAATTTTAAAAATATCATTTACAACTGCATAGAAAATGCTTAAAAATAAATCTGACAAGGATTCCTAACACCTATATACTGGAAACTATAAAATACTGTTGAAATAGATTAAAGAAGATTTAAATAAAAGGAGAAATATACTGTGTTCACTGACTGGGAGGCAATATTTTTAAGGTACCAATTCTCCCCAACTTATCTATAGATTTAACATGACCCCAAGCAAACTCCCAGCAGGGTTTCTGGAGACATTGATAGGTTAATTCTAAAGATCACATGAAAATATAAAAGACCTACATAGCCAAAATAACATAGAACAAACTTGAGGCTGAACACTACCTAATTTCAAGACTACTATAATGTGGCAGCAATCAAGATAGAATGGTATTGGCGCAAAGACTGAAAAATAGATCACTGGAACAGAATAGTTAGGTCAGATTGACCCACACACATGGACAACTTATCTTTGACACGAGTGCAAAATTCAGTGGAGAATGTTTAATCGATTCAACAAATGGTGTTGAAACAATTGAATATTGATATGCACAAAAAATTGAACTTTAATCCTTATCTTGCAAAGTATATAAAAATTAAATCCAAATGGATAATACACCTCAATACAAAATATAAAATTATGAACTTCTAGAAGAAAATCTTTTTGATGTTTGATTAGGCAAATACTTTTTAAATATAAAACCAATAGCATGATGCCCAAAGGGGAAAGAAAAAACTGATCAATTGGCTGTCATTAAAAGTGAAAAGTTTCCCTCTTCAGTAGGCACTGTTAAGAAAACAAAAAGATCAAACTCAGAGAAAATATGTGCAAGTATATATCTGATAAAGGGCTTTTAGTTATTTATTTTTATACAGCAGGTTTTTATTAGTCATCAGTTTTATACACATCAGTGTATACATGTCAATCCCAATCGCCCAATTCATCACACCACCACCCCCAGGCCCCCTCGCAGCTTTCCCCCTTTGGTGCCCATACCTTTGTTCTGTACATCTGTGTCTCAATTTTGCTCTGCAAACCAGTTCATCTGTACCATTTTTCTAGGTTCCACATATATTCATTAATATACGATATTTGTTCTTCTCTTTCTGACTTACTTCACTCTGTATGACAATCTCTAGATCCATACAAGTCTCAACAAATGACCCAATTTAATTCTTCTTTATGGCTGAGTAACATTCCACTGTATATATGTACCATATCTTCTTTATCCATTCATCTGTCGATGGGCATTTAGGTTGCTTCCATGACCTGGCTATTGTAAATACTGCTGCAATGAACACTGGAGTGCATGTGTCTTTTTTTTTTTTTTTTTTTTTTTTTTTTGCGGTACGCAGGTCTCTCACTGCTGCGCCCCCCCAACCCCCTGCCGCAGAGCACGGGCTCTGGATGTGCAGGCCGAGCAGCCACGGCCCATGGGCCCAGCCGCTGTGCGGCACATGGGATCCCACTGGCACGGGCCACGAACCCACACCCCCTGCATGAGTACGCAGACCCTCAACCACTACGCCACCAGGGAAGCCCTGCATATGTCTTCTTGAATTATGGTTTTCACTGGGTATATGCCCAGTACTGGGATTGCTGGATCATATGGTAATTCTATTTTTAGTATTTTAAGGAACCTCCATACTGTTCTCCATAGTGGCTGTATCAATTTACATTCCCACAAACAGTGCAAGAGGGTTCCCTTTTCTCCACACTCTCTCCAGCATTTGTTTGTATATTTTCTGATGATGCCCATACTAACTGGTGTGAGGTGACACCTCATTGTAGTTTTGATTTGCATTTCTCTAATAATTAGTGATGTTGAGCAGCTTTTCATGTGCTTCCTGGCCATCTGTATGTCTTCTTTGGAGAAATGTCTATTTATGTCTTCTGCCCATTTTTGGATTGGGTTGTTTTTATAATATTGAGCTGCATGAGCTGTTTATATATTTTGGAGATTAATCCTTTGTTGATTCATTTGCAAATATTTTCTCCCATTCTGAGGTTTGGCTTTTTGTCTTGTTTATGATTTCCTTTGCTGTGCAAAAGCTTTTAAGTTTCATTAGGTCCCATTAGTTTTTTTTGTTTGTTTATATTTCCATTACTCTGGAAGGTGGATCAAAAAAGATCTTGCTGTCATTTATGACAAAGAGTGTTCTTCCTATGTTTTCCCCTAAGAGTTTTAGAGTGTCCGGCCTTACGTTTAGGTCTCTAATCCATTTTGAGTTTATTTTTGTGTATGGTGTTAGGGAGTGTTCCAATTTCATTCTTCTACAGTTTTCCCAGCACCACTTACTGAAGAGACTGTCTTTTCTCCATTGTGTATCCTTGCCTCCTTTGTCAGGGATGAGTTGACCATAGGTGGGTGGGTTTATCTCTGGGCTCTCTATCTTGTTCCATTGATCTATGTATCTGTTTTTGTGCTAGTACCATATTGTCTTGATTACTGTAGCTTTGTAGTACAGTCTGAAGTCAGGGAGTCTGATTCCTCCGGCTCCGTTTTTTCCCCTCAAGACTGCTTTGGCTATTTGGGGTCTTTTGTGTCCCATACAAATTTTAAGATTTTTTGTTCTAGTTCTGTAAAAAATGTCATTGATAATTTGATAGGGATTGCATTGAATCTGTAGATTACTTTCGGTAGTATAGTCATTTTCACAATATTGATTCTTCCAATCCAAGAACATGGTATATCTCTCCATCTGTTGGTATCATCTTTAATTTCTTTCCTCAGTGTCTTATAGTTTTCTGCATACAGGTCTTTTGTCTCCTTAGGTAGGTTTATTCCTAGGTATTTTATTCTTTTTCTTGCAGTGGTAAATGGGAGTGTTTCCTTAATTTCACTTTCAGATTTTTCACCATTAGTGTATAGGAATGCAAGAGATTTCTGTGCATTAATTTTGTATCCTGCAACTGTACGAAATTCATTGATTAGCTCTAGTAGTTTTCTGGTGGCATCTTTAGGATTCTCTATGTATAGTATCATGTCATCTGCAAACAGTGACAGTTTTACTTCTTGTTTTCCAATTTGTATTCCTTTTATTTCTTTCTCTTCTCTGATTGCCGTGGCTAGGACTTCCAAAAGTGTGTTGAATAACAGTGGTGAGAGTGGACATCCTTGTCTTCTTCCTGATCTTAGAGGAAATGCTTTCAGTTTTTCACCATTGAGAATGATGTTGGCTGTGGGTTTGTCGTATATGGCCTTTACTATGTTGAGGTAGGTTCCCTCTATGCCCACTTTCTGGAGAGTTTTTATCATAAATGGGTGTTGAATTTTGTCAAAAGCTTTCTCTGCATCTATTGAGAGGATCATATGGTTTTTATCCATCAATTTGTTAATATGGTGTATCACATTGATTGATTTGCATATATTGAAGAATCCTTGCATCCCTGGGATAAATCCCACTTGATCAGGGGGTATGATCCTCTTAATGTGTTGTTGGATTCTGTTTGCTAGTATTTTGTTGAGGGTTTTTCCATCTATATTCATCAGTGATATTGGTCTGTAATTTTCTTTTTTTGTAGTATCTTTGGTTTTGGTATCAGGGTGATGGTGGCCTCTTAGAATGAGTTTGGGAGTGTTCCTTCCTCCACAATATTTTGGAAGAGTTTGAGAAGAATGGATGTTAGCTCCTCTCTAAAGGTTTGATAGAATTCACCTGTGAAGCCATCTGGTCGTGGACTTTTGTTTGTTGGAAGATTTTTAATCACAGTTTCAATTTCATTACTTGTGATTGGTCTGCTCATATTTTCTATTTCTTACTGGTTCAGTCTTGGAAGGTTATACCTTTCTGAGAATTTGTCCATTTCTTCCAGGTTGTCCATTTTATTGGCACAGTGTTGCTTGTAGTAGTCTCTTGGGATGCTTTGTATTTCTGTGGTGTCTGTTGTAACTTCTCCTTTTTCATTTCTAATTTTATTGATTTGAGTCCTCTCCCTTTTTCCTGATGAGTCTGCCTAATGGTTTATCAATTTTGTTTTTCTTCTCAAAGAATCAGATTTTTGTTTATTGATCTTTGCTATTGTTTTCTTTGTTTCTATTTCATTTATTTCTGCTCTGATCTTTATGATTTCTTTCCTTCTGCTACCTTTGGGTTTTGTTTGTTCTTCTTTCTCTAGTTCCTTTAGGTATAAGGTTAGATTGTTTGAGATTTTTCTTTTTCTTGAGGTAGGCCTGTATAGCTATAAACTTCCCTCTTAGAACTGCTTTGCTGCATCCCATAGGTTTTGGATCATCGTGTTTTCATTGTCATTTGTCTCTAGGTATTTTTTGATTCCCTCTTTGATTTCTTCAGTGATCTCTTGGTTATTTAGTAACGTATTGTTTAGCCTCCATGTGTTTGTGTTTTTTACGTTTTTTCCCTGTAATTGATTTCTAATCTCATAGCGCTGTGGTCAGAAAAGACGCTTGATACGATTTCAATTTTCTTAAATTTACCAAGGCTTAATTTGTGGCCCAAGATGTGATCCATCCTGGAGAATGTTCCGTGCACACTTGAGAAGAAAGTGTAATCTGCTTTTTTTTGGATGGAATGTCCTATAAATATCAATTAAATCTATCTGGCCTATTGTGTCATTTAAAGCTTCTGTTTCCTATTTATTTTCACTTTAGATGATCTGTCCACTGGTGTAAGTGAGGTGTTAAAGTCCCTATTATTGTGTTACTGTCTATTTCCTCTTTTATAGCTGTTAGCAGTTGCTTTATGTATTGAGGTGCTCCTATATTGGGTGCATATATATTTATAACTGTTATGTCTTCTTGGATTGATTTGTTGATCATTACGTAGTGTCCTTCCTTGTCTCTTGTAACATTCTTTATTTTAAAGTCTATTTTATCTGATATGAGTATGGCTACTCCAGCTTTCTTTTGATTTCCATTTGCATGGAATATCTTTTTCCATCCCCTCACTTCCAATCTTCCCTCGGTCTGAAGTGGTTCTCTTGTGGACAGCATATATATGGGTCTTGTTTTTGTATCCATTCAGCCAGCCTGTGTCTTTTGGTTGGAGCATTTAATCCATTCACGTTTAAGGTAATTATCAATATGTATGTTCCTATTACCATTTTCTTAATTGTTTTGGGTTTGTTTTCGTAGGTTCTTTTCTTCTCTTGTGTTTCCCACTTAGAGAAGTTCCTTTAGCATTAGTTGTCAAGCTGGTTTGGTGGTGCTGAATTTTCTTAGCTTTTGCTTGTCTGTAAAGCTTTTCATTTCTCCATTGAATCTGAATGAGATCCTTGCCAGGTACAGTAATCTTGGTTATAGGTTCGTCCCTTTCATCACTTTAAGTATATCATGCCACTCCCTTCTGGCTTGTAGAGTTTCTGCTGAGAAATCAGCTGTTATCCTTATGGGAGTTCTCTTGTATGTTGTCATTTTTCCCTTGCTGCTTTCAATACTTTTTCTGTGTCTTTAATTTTTGCCAATTTGATTTCTATGTGTCTTGGCATGTTTCTCCTTGGGTTTATCCTGTATGGGAATCTCTGCACCTCCTGGACTTGAGTGGCTATTTCCTTTCCCATGTTAGGGAAGTTTTTGACTATAATCTCTTCAAATATTTTCTCTGGTCCTTTCTCTCTCTCTCTTATCCTTCTGGGACCCCTATAATGTGAATGTTGTTGTGTTTAATGTTGTTGCAGAGGTCTCTTATGCTGTCTTCATTTCTTTTCATTCTTTTTCCTTTATTCTGTTCTGCAGCAGTGAATTCCACCATTCTGTCTTCCAGGTCACTTATCCATTCTTCTGTCTCAGTTATTCTGCTACTGATTCCTTCTAGTGTAGTTTTCATTTCAATTATTTTATTGTTCATCTCTGTTTATTCTTTAATTCTTCTAGGTCTTTGTTAAACATTTCTTGCATCTTCTCAATCTTTGTCTCCATTCTTTTTTCGAGGTCCTGGATCATCTTCACTATCATTATTCTGAATTCTTTTTCTGGAAGGTTGCCTATGTCCACTTCATTCAGTTGTTTTTCTGGGGTTTTATCTTGTTCCTTCATCTGTTATATATCCCTCTGCCTTTTCATCTTGTCTTTCTATGAATGTGATTTTTGTTCCACAGGCTGCAGGATTGTAGTTCTTCTTACTTCTGCTGCCTGCCCTCTGGTGGATGAGGCTATGTAAGAGGCATGTGAAAGTTTCCTGATGGGAGGAACTGGTGGTGGGTAGAGCTGACTGTTTCTCTGGTGGGCAGAGCTCAGTAAAACTTTAATCCACTTGGCTGCTGATGGGTGGGGCTGGGTTCCCTCCCTTTTGGTTGTTTGGCCTGAGGCAACCCAACACTGGAGCCTACCTGGGTTCTTTGCTGGAACTAATGGCAGACTCTGGGAGGGCTCATGCCAAGGAGTACTTCCCAGAACTTCTGCTGCCAGTGTCCTTGTCCCCACGGTGAGACATAGCCACCCCTGCTTCTGCAGGAGACCCTCCAACACTAGCAGGTAGGTCTGGTTCAGTCTCCCCGGGGGTCACTTCTCCTTCCCCTGGGTCCTGATGTGCACACTACTTTGTGTGTGCCCTCCAAGAGTGGAGTCTCTGTTTCCCCCAGTCCTGTCAAAGTCCTGCAATCAAATCCCACTAGCCTTCAAAGTCTGATTCTTTAGGAATTCCTCCTCCCATTGCCGGATTCTCAGGTTGGGAAGCCTGACGTGGGGCTCAGAACCTTCACTGCAGTGGGTGGACTTCTGTGGTGAAGTTGTGAGTCACCAACCCAGCAGTTGTGGGATTTGATTTTATTGTGATTCCAACCCTCCTACCGTCTCATTGTGGCTTATCCTTTGTCTTTCAATGTGGGGTATCTGTTTTGGTGAGTTCCAGTGTCTTCCTGTCGATGATTGTCCAGCATCTAGTTGTGATTCTGGTGTTCTCATAAGAGGGAGTGAGAGGATGTCCTTCTACTCCGCCATCTTAGTACATAGTCAGGGCCTTTATTTATAATATGTAAATAACTCTTTCAAATCATCAATAAGAAAACAGACAACCCATTTAAAAATGGGCAAAAGATTTGAACACTTTACCAGAGAAGATAAACAGATGGCAAATATGTACATGAAAAGATGCTTGACATAGTCATTAAAAAAATGCAAAATAAATGAATAGATTGTACTGCACACTTATGAGAATGGCTAAAAATTAAAAAGACTGACTATACCAAATACTGCTAAGGATTTAGAGGAAGTGGAACACTGATACACTACTAGAAGGAATGTAAAATGGCACATCACTTTGGAAAGCAGTGTAGCAGTTTCTTAAGAAGTTAAACATACATATACCACATTATCTAGCCATTCTACTCCTACTTATTTTCTCAGGGTGGGGAAAAGATGTCCACATAAAGATTGGTACACAAATGTTCATAGGAACTTTACTTATAAAATCCCCCAAATGGAAACACTCTGAATGCCTACCGACAGAGTACTGTGTAAACAAATTATATCCATAGAGTAGACTACTATTCCGAGATAAAGAGAAATTACTTACTGATAGAAACAATAACATGGTTGGATCCCAATATATTTCTGCTGAATGGCAAAAGCCAGACAAAAGAATATTTACTTTTTGATTATTTAAAGCTCTAGAAAATATAAACTAATTTCTAATAACAGAGAACCTTTCAGTGGTTGCCTGGACAGTGATGTGGGAGTTGTTCAGAGACATGAGGAACCTTTTGGGGGTGAGAAACATGTTTAGCATCTTAATTGTAATGATGGTTTCACAGGTGTATACATTTGTCAAAACCTATCAAATTGTACATTTTACATATGTAGTTTATTTTATTGTCAATTATACCTCAATAAATCCGTTACAAAACAAAAATGGTGAACGTAATTCTTTTCAGAATGTTTAATGAATATTTAAATATGAATTGTCAATTTCCATACACTTCCCTTCTACAGATTTGCTGATAATCTCGCATATTGTGGATACCTATAAAGCATATAAAATTATGCAAGAAGTTTAAGTTCGCCTGCCTAAGGAAATTACACTTAGATACATTTGGAACATAGGCATCATTATACTTCTTGAGTTTAGTCCCACTTATTCATGCATGTAATGTTTATACTACGATGTTAACATACTGTGTTCATTTTGATCTATGTTCCTTGAAGACAGAAGAGATCCCTCTGCTCAGAATAGAGATAACCCAAATTTGATTGGGAGCCAAATGGTATTGTGTGACCTAATTAAGTGGTGGGTATTTCATGAGCTTAGTCTTTCACATCTGGCTGTTATTAGATAGCCCTACTTGGCTACCCCACAAAGCAGCATTTGATCTAAGGGCCAACTCTGCCCCACAATTTGCTAATGTCTCTCACACTGACTAAATCCCCAGGGAGAGGTCAGGCCCAAGAAACAAAGTAGGAGATATCTCTGCAGAGGGACTTCTATTTCTATTTCTGTTTGGTTTTTAAGTGCATTTTGCCTTGACTAACTTCAAATATTGATTGTTAGAGTGGACTGGAAATGCAATGATTGACTGATCACAATGTATTACATACAATGAATTTTGAATACCACAGGACTAATTGAATAAATGAACGGAAATATTAATATTGAATTAATAGGAATGATCAGAGTGAATTAAGCACAGCGGGCCAAATTCTGCCCCTGGATATGCATGCACAATTTCCATTGACTTCAATGGGGGTTTTGTTGTGTGTATCCAAGGGCAGAATCCAGCTTAATGAATTTTTTAATTGTTTTTAAATGGTGAATGAATTGGTTAAAGTGCAAAGCACCAGAGACGATTCCTTACATACTGCATATATTTCTGTATTTTTTTTTCATATGCTTGAACTCTTACATCTATGATCCATCTCAAAAGTCTGATTTTAAAGTTGGAGAAAATAATATAAGAAATAAAATCAATGCTGCTACGTTTTCTTTGTAAACAGCTAAAACATACACATCACTGCAGGTTTCTATTTCTGTATATTGAAATTATAATACTTTCATTTATTAATGAACCACTAAAAGAAATCTGAAACTTTGGTGACCAGGAATTCATCCATGTCCTCTCAAGTGTCCCTCATTTGAATGCCAATAGACCAAGGTGCATCCTCCACCATACCATTCATCACCTTATTTGAGAGAAAATCTTTTGCCAATGATTATCGATACCTGTGCTTATTATTTGATCTTGAGCAATTGTCATATCAGTTTAGTTTTTCAGATTTAGATATGAAATTTTACTACTAAAACACTTTTAGATTAAGAATCTATGATGAAATCTTAAATATGTTTGAGCCCTTGATAGATTCAGTCATTTAGATAGACCAATTCTACTTTACATCATCACACCACCAGCCTGAGGCAAAGAAATTCAATGCCTTAGACCTGAAATTTATAATAATTCATTATAAGACATTTTCCTTAATATATTTTCTCCCAGGTAATGAAAAATAGTCTTTGTGTGAGATAAGCTCTAAGCATGCATAGGAAAATTGTGCTTGTGTGTGTGTGTGTGTGTGTGTGTGTGTGTGTGTGCACATTTTGGGGATAAGGCTTAGAAGAACTCACCTGTATAAGAAAAATAAAACGAAACACAAACGAGAATATTATACATTCCTTGATTGAATGTATAATGTGAAGTTAAATTAATCAAATTAGTCTTGTTTTGTTTTTTAAATTAATAGGTTTAAATTTTTAGAGCAGTTTTAGGATCACAGCAAAATTTAATGGAAAGTTCAAAGAATTCCTACATACACAAACACCCCCATCATAAACATCCATAATCAATGTGGTACTTTGTTACAACTGATGAACCAACACTGACATGTCATAATCAACCAATGTCCATAGTTTACATTAGGGTTTATTATTTGTGTTATACATTCTATGGATAACAAACATATACGGGCATGTATCCACCATTGTAGTATATACAGAATAGTTATCCTGCCCTAAAAATTCTCTGTGCTTCAACTATTCATACTCCGCTCACCTTAAATCCCTGACAACCACTGATCTTTTCTACTGTGTCCATAGTTTTGCCTTTTTTAGGCAAAATTTATATGTCATATAATTCGAATCATACAGTGTGTAACATTTGCAGACTGGCTTCTCTCACTGAGCAATATTCATTTAAGATTCTTCCATCTCTTTTCATAGTTTGACAGTTCATTTCTTTTTAGCATCAAATAATCTTTCACTGTCTGGATGTACCACAGTTTATCCATACACGTACTGAAGGACTTCTTGGTTACTTCTAAATTTTGGCAATTATGAATAAAGCTGCTATAAAAAAAATCCATGTGCAGGTTTTTGTGTGGACATGAACTTGTGGTTATGAACTTGCATATCACAAAACCTGGGGGCGCTGGGGTGGGCAGGGGAAAAAAACTTGGCTGAATTCGACTATATCAATAAATTTTTATAGTAGCTTATGAGACAAAAAACACTATTAAAATAACTGCTGAAACTTTTTCATATATTATAATTTTAGGCATGTAAAATATGGATGAAAATTAATGAATTAAAACTTCTTTCAGTTAAGGGGAGAAAAAAAACTGTTCAATTTATTTGGATAAATACTAAAGAGTGTAATTGATGGATCACATGGAAGGAGCATGTTTAGCTTTTTAAGAAACTGCCAAACTGTCTTTCAAAGTGGTTGTACCATTTTGCATTCCCACCAAAAATAAATGAGAGTTCCTGTTGCTTCACATCATTCCCAGCATTCTGTGTTATCAGCAGATTAGATTTTAGCCATTTTAATAGTGGCTAAATAGTGGGTAGTAGTATCTCATTGTTATTTTTATATGCAATTCCCTAAATGTGGATGATTTTGAGCATCTTTTTACACACTTATTTGCCATCTGTATATCATCATTGGTGAAGTATCTGTTCAGATCTTTTGTTCATTTTTTGAGATTTTTATTTCTGTTTTACTGAGATTTAAGAGATTTTGGTGTGTTTTGAGTAACAGTACTTCATCAGATATGTGTTTTGTAAATATTTTCTTCCAGTCTGTGGTTTGTCTTCTTGTTCACTTGATAGTGTATTTCACAGAAGAGAAAAGAAGTTTTAAATTTTAATGAAGTCCAGTTTGTCAATCCTTTCTTTCACTGATTGTGCCTTTGATACTTAATCTAAAATGTGCATATCAAAAACAAGATTTTATTCTAGATTTTCTCCTGTGTTATCTTCTAGGAGTTTCACAGTTTTCCATTTTACATTTAGGCGTGTGAACAATTTTGAGTTAATTTTGTTCTCCAGGTGAATATTTAATGGTTAAGTTCTGCCCTGCCTTCTGAACAAAGGTGTTTTGAGGGTCTCAAATGAGAAAAAATAACATAACTGAAATTACATTAAAAGCTGTGAGGGGCTTCCCTGGTGGTGCAGTGGTTGAGAATCTGCCTGTCAATGCAGGGGACACGGGTTCGAGCCCTGGTCTGGGAAGATCCCACATGCCGTGGAGCACCTAGGCCCGTGAGCCACAACTACTGAGCCTGCGCGTCTGGAGCCTGTGCTCTGCAACAAGAGAGCCCGCGATAGTGAGAGGCCCACGCACCGCGATGAAGAGTGGCCCCCGCTTGCTGCAACTAGAGAAAGCCCTCGCACAGAAACAAAGACCCAACACAGCCAAAAATAAAAATAAATAAATTTAAAAAATAAACCCCCAAAACTGTGAAATACATGGAGGAAATTCTTTCAATATTCAGTATCTATATCATGACAAGTCTAATTAAAACTATACTGGTGATAGCTGGTTGAATTATAGAACTTTAATTTGGGGGTGTTTGCTTTTGTTTTATTGCTTTGTAGTTATTTATTTTGAATTTTTAAATTTGCTTTATAAGAAATGTGAAACAGTTCCACTAAAACTTAAATCAACAGGCTGGAGATATTTTTGAGTGCTACCTTAGAGCAATGAAAATACTGTTAGTGGGTGATTTGATAGTAACTGTGGAAACAAACTATGGACTAAGGAGAAATATTACCTTACATCAACCTTGCATTATGATACTGTTTAATTCTGAAAATATATCATTAACTCACAAAGGGTCGCATCTGCAATTATTCATTCTAACAAAATATTACACTTGATTGGAAAATACAAATCGTGATGGGAATCAATTTCATACACAGTAGTTTAGAGTTCTTTAAACAATAGGCAATGAAACTCAAAAGAAATTGCTGCAAACAAGTCTGCAAATAACTTGTAACAAAAGGTACATCAGTAATCCTGAAAGCCTCACAATAAAGTCACTCTGTGTCTTATCCACTACACTTCACCCTTGCTACTCAAAGTGTGGTGTGGGGACCCACAGAGTTGTCATCATTATATCTCAGGTCCACCCCAGACCACCTACTTCATAGTATTCATTAAAAACAAAAACAAAAACACAAAAATAAAAAAACAGGCGACAGATGCAAGCATTTAATCAAAAAGCACTGCTCTACAGTCTTAATAATATACTTAAAAATAAATTATCTGGAGTTAGAGCAGCTCTGTAATTAAGTGTCTGTTTAACCCTGGATAAATTGTTCAGTCTGCCTATACTCAGTCTCCTCATCTGTCATGTGGGTATAATATCTACTTTGGAAATTGTTTTGAGGATAAATATCATTCATGAAGTACATTCATTTTTACATCCATGCAATTGTTCATGAACTACCTCAAGTAACAAGTTTTATGGGACACTTCTGAATAACATTTTTCTCATTTTCTTTCCCTGTAAGACAATAACTTTTGTCATAAAGATTACAGAGAAAAAACATAACATAGAAAATGCACATTAGCATTAAAGAAATACACTGTTCTTTTACCCCAGGCATTTCTGGGTGTCCTCAGTATGCAAAACCTCTGTCATCCCCAGGCTCTTCCAGTCTGTTCTCAACTGTGCATGTGCTAAGCTACCATACACTTATGGCGGCATTCAGCCTTCACATTTACCAGTACATGTCGCTACTTAGGATTGGTCAGAAATTCTGTCTCACATGTGTCTGAGATAGTTGTCTGTCTTCTCTGCCAGTGCCAATCCCTGACTGTAGCCATTTCCCTTCCCACCTGCAAAGACGATATGAGTTTTCCACAGTAGCAATCACCCAGGCATTGCTGAGCTTCTCCACTGTACGTGCAGAAATGGAAATCATTGCACCCTATCAGTACCTGTCTTATTTCTCTTCTCCCCTAACTGTTCATTTATCTCAAGAGATTATCTTCTCATTACCATGATTTTCCATGAGGCCCTCTGATCACCATGTTAACATATCTGTATTTACAGTCTTCTTGCATAATTATAATGCCTATCTTCTGCCTGACACATCACTGTCCCTTAATATGTGATATTTTCTTTTTCCAATCCAGGCTGCTATTGGAAGCATCTCAGAATAATACTATCATTATAAATATAAGTTAGGTGTTTTTATCATTAGCTGTTTATCACAATCTTGTTACTGAGACCAACTTGGCACATTTAAACTTATAAATGCTAATTACTAGCACATGGTCAGTAAAGCTTTTAGACTAAAAATTTTCTGTATATTTGCCTTCTCTAAGGTCTTGTTCTGGAATTGGAATTGAAGACCCTTTACACTACAGCTTGGGTTTTATGCATTTATTCATATTAGGAGTACAGGGACATTCATTGCACATAATTTAAAAAGCGTTTCTGCCTAAAAGTCTGTCCCTCAAGACTCAGGAGTTTATTCCCATTCAACTTATCTTAACAAATTGGCTATTGACATGGTGGTCAAATAGGGACTTTTAAGAATACAGGTGGATGCTGGTAGTAATTACCTGGGGACAACAAGCATAAACAGAATTGCCTCAGTAAGCCTGGATGCGTGGTCACCTTAGGTTTTGGTAATTTCACCATTGGTATGCTTACGGGTCATCCTTGATTCACAGGTATTTCAATGATGGAAGCATCCTTTATCCAGGCAAAAGTGTAGTGCAGCACTAGATACAGTCTAAAAAATCCTCTTAGGACATATACAACTAAAAAACTGAATATGAGACTATGAAGATGAGAACCCAGTCTAAAAGGAGAGCCAGGAAACAATGGAAGAAGATGAAGACTAGGGAGAATTGATAGGAGAGAAAGATTGACAAGGATGGTAATAGGTGTTGTCAAAAGCAACTGATGAGAGAAAAATGACTGTAGTACCTAGAAGGTATGAGTAGCTTTTGGAAGAATCAGAAAGAGAGACTTTAAGAGTGTCCATCTACACAGACAAATGCCATCTTTGTATTAATTCTAAATGTATTTTCCATTTATTTATTTTTTTAATAGATCTTTGTTGGAGTATAATTGCTTCACAATACTATATTAGTGTCTGTTGCACAACAAAGTGACTCAGCCATATGCATACACATGTCCCCATATCCCCTCCCTCTTAAGCCTCCTTCTCATCCTCCCTATCCCTCCCCTCTAGGTCACTGCAAGAAAAGCTATGTGTTTTTCTTATTGCTAATTAATAACTTGTATTATGAATTATGAATAGATTTATGACATTAAAAAAAGTATAATGTCAAGGAAAACTCTAGAATATGAAGGAATTTGGATATCTATTTAATATGTATAATATTGTATATAATATATGCATATATACTTCCTGACAATGATGGTTAGACGTAAGCTTTAAATGGATACAATTTGATATTTAATAGTAAAGAGAAATTGGGTCTGGTTGGTAATATTATTGAATCCTCTTTTGGAAATAAATATAATGTGTTAAACAGTAATGACATACACTACTTTTTAAAGTGATGTTACATATTTTATAGATGCCCCGGTAGGATTCTTTATGTGCCTGTCTTTTGGATTAAACAGGAGATGAGCAGACAGATGAACAGGATGGCTGATCAGGGAACACCTTTCTTGGCTGCCCTGCAGTTTTTTTCAGGCTGGCAGATACCCTAAGGAGGGTACTTAAAGTTAGCTAAGAAACATTTGTAAGTTTAAAGTTTAGTAAGGAAGAAAGAGAGAATTTATTTTGCCTGTTTAAAAGTGCACGTTCTAGTGTTTTGGGGGCATCAAGCATGCAAAAAGCAAATGTAATTGTTCTGTGAATTTGGCCCTTGGGTTTTTCATTCAAACCTAAGCATTGCAACCAGATCAGAAATTTCAACAATGTGGCATCTCTATGACTTTCTCTGTGAAATCTAATGCTCTGTCTCGTAGACATAATATAAAACACTCTGTAGGTCTGCGTTATGTAACCTCCAACCATATAATTCCATACTTGGCTCAAAATCTGAAATTTTCCCTGGAAAAATATAAAGAAATAATAATAGAATTAAATTTGAAGTCACTCACATTAAAATATATGAGAACTTTACCTTTTAAAAGCTGAATATGACTATCTGCTTTAAATAATAACTAATCTGGACCAGCTTAATACAGTTTTTGATAATGTTTCACTTCATATTCAATTTTGGAAGTCTCTTGGTTTGCATATTCTTTGAATTTCGTTCTTTTGATATTAAATAAAATTTAGAGAAACGAATTTACCCAACTTAGCAAGGCAAATATTGATTTTGTTATAAAATCGATGCCATTTGTCAGGCTTCCTCACATTAAACATGCTAGAGTACACATGATTTTATTAAGCCACCACTAAATCCATGCGTTACATAATCTAACCCTTTTCTGACTTTTGAGTTCTCTCAAGGATTCAGAACAATATTTAATATGAAGAATTAATAAAAATGCCTCTAATTTTGAAATTTAACTTCCTCTTGGAATAGAATAATGGTTGTGCTGATTATCTATATGTATGCCTAACTTATTAGCTCTCTGAAGACAAGGATTTCTTAGAACTGTTCCCATTTCAATGGGAGACAAAACGATCTCTTTTTGAAAGTTCATGTACTCTAAAAACCTTGGCTCCATTTTTATTTTAAAATAAAATAAATTTAAATATGATATTAATGAGAATTATTTTATACAAACTGGTGGTCCCTTATGATTTGTACGCTTAGTCAGATGTTGTCATTAGAAGCAAATATGAAGTTCTTTTATGAGTCAGTAGTGTTAATCTCAGCTTCACAGAAATAACACATTAGACTAGAGGTCTAATGAGATCTTCAGAGTTTCAACTGGCCTAGTCTATCCTCTCTAGCAGGAGGAACACATTTCTTGTATGAAAGCATTAACTATTTTCAGAGGGATGAAAACCTAAGGTTTTACGTTAAACAAACAAACAAGAATAACAACATCAACAAGATCTGCTGTTCCCTCTCTGGTAACTTTTCATTAAGATCTTTCAAAGTGTATCAGTGTGTCATCTTCACTTTTTCTCCTCTGTCCTCTATTCACTTTTATAATTCCTACAAAATTTACATTATGAAGTTAATATATACAGCAATGTATGCATTCTGAAGTTAATAGATATTTCACCAATGAGAAAATTCGATTCTATATTCTATTTTAGTTAGGAAGTCCTTTAACAATTCCAGGAGTTAAATGTGTTAATTTATTAACAACTGAAAGGCAAATACACTCTACCATAGGCATGTTAATTCACTGGTTTAACTGGTTTGGACTTTGGAGTTATCTGGACTTGGGTTAGAATCCCAGGTTTATCACATAAGATCTCTGAGACCATGACACTGAGTCCTCAATTTAAAGGGAGGGTCAGGAACAAATGCCAAGAAGATAAAGACCTGGGGATTTAATAGGTAGAAAGTCTGACAAGGATAGTGACAGGTGTTGCTAGGAGTAATTGATGAGAGGAAAATTACCTTATTATTTACAAGGTGTAAGTACAAGTTACTTATTCTCTTTGCATCTTATTGCCTATCTATGAAATAAGAACAGTAATACCAAACTCACAGAGTACATGTTCTAAGCTCAGTGCTTAAACAGAGCCCCCAATAAAGAAGCTTTCTTCTTCCTCTCCTCTTCCTCTTCCTTCTTCATCATTTTGTGTATATACATATATATGTGTGTGCGTGTGTGCGTGTGTGTGTGTGTTTTGCTTTTAGATACTTAACCTATTATAGAAAACCCCAAAGTGTCATTGTGTTGTTTCCAATTTTGCATATTATCAATACAGTGTTTACATCATTTGCAACATTCTTAAATATTACTACTTTGTCCTGAATCAAACATTTCTCTAGGGTTTTCAGATCAACTTTATACTAACAATTCACAAATACAACCCATGACCATAGTGAGGAGCAAGTTTGTTAGGCCTAATATTTGGAACCCAGTACCAGTGGGGTCAAGATCATGGACAATCCAGTACCAATGGGATCAAGGACATGGATTTTCCCATTGCACTTCAGGTAGGCAACAACTTTCTCTAAGATGACACACATAACCTCCTGGTGGACACTGTGTGTGTAACTAAGCAAGAAAGTGTATATAGTTTGTGTATGTTCATCACTATCTCATATAGCAATTCTAAGGGCTTACCCAGTCAAGAGTGGACAAGAAGCATCCCATAAGGATCAACATGGACCATCAGGCCACATACCATTTCCTTCATTTATCTTCTATTTGTCTTTTTAATATAAAAAAATTTTGGAGGGGATAATTTTAGATTTACAGAAAAGTTGCAAAGACTGTGCAGAGAACTCCCAGGTACCTCACACCCAGTTTCTCCTATTGTTAATATCTTACATTACTATGGTACATTCATCAGAATTAATGAGCCAACATTGGTACATTACTGTTAACTAAAATCCACACTTTATTTGAATTTTACTAGTTTTTCTATGTCATTCTTCTGTTTTGAGATCCCATGGAAAATACTACATTACATACAGTCCTCATAGCTTTATAGTCTCCTTTGGCCTGTGAATATAACAAACTTTCCTTGTTTTTTGATGACCTTGACAAATCTTGAGGAGTACCAATCAGATAATTCATAGGAAGTCTCTTAATTGTGCTTTTTTTCTAATATTTTTCTCATAGTGAGACTAGGGTTATCGGTTTAGGGGAGGTCTTCTCTTTTTTTTTTTTTTTTTCGTGTGCTGATTATATTTTGTCTAGCTGAGAGTTCAGAAAAAGCTTTTCCATGTGAGGCAACGTTTGGGCTCATCCTGCTTTATTTAGCTCTCCTTGTTCAATCTCACTTAGTGACTGAGATGAAAGCTATTCCAATAACTACCAGAGGGGATGAGATGATGCTAGCAAATAACCATGAAAAACAGAAGAAAATATTTTAGCCTATTTCTCTGAATATGTAAAATTCCTCCCCAAGTATATTTTCCTGACTCTTCTTTCACACCAAATACAACCGCTCACCACATATTACTCTTCAGTATATTTCTTTCATTTTGTATACAAAAAGGTCAATCTGAAAATATACATCAAACCTGAATGAAAACATCCTCTATTCCTATGCAACATACCAGTGCTTGAAGTTTTCTCTTCCAGCATTATTTGTTTAATAGAAATATTTTCCATACCACCTGGTTCTGGCAGAAAGTCAAAATTTGCATTTATATGAGGTAGTTTATCAAATATAACATACAGAAGTCTGTTAAGTACACATTGCATTTTGTTTGTGAGAAAATCTGTTTGTATTTAATGTAGTTTTTAAATTAACCTTAATGAAAGCTTCTGAAAATTGTTGTTCTAAGCATTTGAAATATGCAACAAGAACGGGTGGAAGACATAAACATGTTTTCCATTATATGTTATCAGATAGCCCAAAATTACTACAAAGAATAATGTGGGACTATGTTAAATTAGGAAGATAAGCAAGCATTTAGTTAAAAGCAAAGGTCTTTAGAAGAGGAAAGCATCTAACACAGTTAACCCCAAACATCTTACAACAATCTTCAGTCAGAGGCATTTTAACATTTTTCGGTTAGAATGTTATCTACTATATACAGAAACAGATTATTTGCACTAAAATTTAAGATTTCATTTCTCTTAATCCAAGATCTGCCAAATACTCAAAGACTCACCCAAGGTTTTCTGAAGTGCTAAAAAACAGGTAATTGGAACATGAACCTATCTGGCCGTGTCTCTTAATAGTCCATTCTATTATTGTTTTTCTACTGTCTTTTCACTACTTACAATATTGCCCTTAGTAACTTTTTGAATTTTCACATATCCCAGTGATTTTCACCTAGAGGACTCCCCAACAGTGAATACAAGATTAATATTTATTTCTAGTAGGCCTGTTTTTTATCAGTTCTGGAAAACTCAAGTGTCTTTACATCTTGAGACACTTGAATCTCTACTTGTTTCCCTCCTATCTTTGCTGTATAAAAGGAAATACTCAGTACTTTCAGATGGTGAATTTTTTCAATTAAAGCTAGATATCCAGATATTGTACACAATCACACAACTTTTAAATGCTAGAAGCTAGCTGAAAATATTTTATGTATTGTGTAAGTCAAACAAATATGGCTGGTGCCAGTTTGCAAGCTGTGATGTAAAGTACAATAAATAACGAAAGTTAAGGATCTCCTATTCCAAGCAAAAGCTGGGAAAATGACTTTTTCCTTCAGCAAATATTATATTCCTTTGCATGGAAAGCCATGGGATATTTAGAAATAAATCAGATGTTATTCAGAGGTTTGCTCTTCAATGCTTACAGCATTTGACAAAGTCTGGGTTATGGTCCTTAATCATAGAATTTGCTACACCTTTGATCACAAATATCTTTGAAGCCATTGAAGCACTGTTCTGACAATTTAAAAAAAATCTTACAACAAAGTTTTTATGCAATAAATTCCATCTTTGAGTAAACTATTCAACAGTTCTAGTTTCCTAAGCTTTTCACCTCCTAACCTTAAAAGTATTTATTTATAATTTTTATCATATGGAAGCCTGATCTAAAATATTTGATTTAGTAGAACTATACACAGAGGGTTTGATGTTTCATATATTTCTCTCTGATTTGTCATCTGTTCAAAGTGCATTTTGCTCTTAACCATCATATGTAGCAGTGACTTCTTGGATTAGTGTCCAGGTAGCTTTGGTTGGGAGAGAGAGATCTATGTGAAGCTGTGTATTTCTATGCTAAGATCTGTCAAAAAAAAAAAAAAAAAAGCAGTGTGCCCCACACTCTTTCCTTACAGGCACAAAGGTGGAAAAAGTTCCTAAAATTTTACTTCTCCCTCCATCTTCATCAGGCCCCTCTATCAACAAAGAAATTGATAGAACTGGATATGAATCCTAGACCTCTTCCCTCCTGGACCCCAGCTTAACACAGTCCTACGAGGGATAGGCTTTGAGTTCTTTGCCACATCTACTCTGTCCTTTGCAAATCGTTCCATATAACAAATTCAACATCTTTAATGTAAGAATGATTTCATACACTGATTATTATTATTTGTAGAATGCATTTGAAGAGTGATTTAACCTGTTTGAGGGAGATGTTAAAGGATAATAGAGTTGTTTAGTAGAGTTTTAGGAGTCAGATATTTTTAAGTGTAAATAAGTTTTCTTGTAAATCTTTTCACCCTAAATTATATGAGAATTCAATCTTAAAATATAATGTAGAACCATCCCAGCAGGTCTGGGAGAAATTATACCTTTGTACACATGCAAATGTGTGGTTTTGTCTATTAAAACTGGTAAGAAGGCACATGGAACACATGTTCATGTATTAGTACAGAACTTAAAGTATCATAAAAACTCATATAAATAACTTCAGAAACTTCGGCACAGTTTTTATAATAATCTCAGGGATAGAAAACGCTTGACCTGTGTCTATAGTTATGATCTTTAAAAAACAGCCATGTTTAGTAGATAAAATGAATAAACTTAAATTGGATCATACACTGGGCTACAACATAAAAGATTAAAATCCAATTTCTCCATATTACAAACATCAAATGCCATTATTATAGTATGCAAACAGTGTAAAATGGCAATTGTACCAGAAAAGGTATACACATTCACAGTTTTAAAGAGGACAATACTAGTTTGAGGTGTATATTTTTGCATACCTTAATTAATATAATTTATTTTATTGTTTTTTGTCATTCTAATATAACACATAAAATGTTACTAATACTTCCATGCCTATTTTCTAGATAGATTAGTAGCACCTTGGCTAGTAAAGAATTTTATGAATTGAAATGTATTTTAAAGTCTGATAAAGTTTAAAGTCAGATAAAACTGAGTTTCTTATTAATCTTATCAGTGTTGAAGGTTTGTAGTCCATGAACCATATGCATTTGAATCACCTAACAATACTTGTTAAAAACATAAACCCTTGGGCACATGCTGGAATTCACATTCTTGCCATCACCAGGTGGTTTTCTTGCACAGAAGGAATTAAGAACTACTGGTTTACATATCAAGAAATCATTATGATGAGTTCATTGCTTCTCCAATGGGTGTCAGAAATCCTTCATAGCAAGGTAGCATTTCATCATTAGCATGTTTGCTGCATTGAGATGTTTCTCTTTGCTAACCATTATATTAGAGCCACTAGATTTTCTCTAAGAAACTCATTTGATATTTTTCCATTTTCTGTGAAGTACCTATTTACATCAGTTAGAGAATTCTGTGTTTTTAAAATGTATGTTTATAATATCTCTTTCATACCCCATATCTTTCCAAAAAGAATGTCAGGTGACTTGATATAGTATAAATGGTTACAAAATTAAATTTTGGCAGTTCATTTCTTCTCTCTGAATGTTTAAGAAAAAATATATCCTATTATGCTTTACCTTTCTGGTTTTTGGTCCTTTTCTGATTTTTGATCCTTTTTTTGTACCTAGTGTGACAGGGACTTAAAGAATGTCTCTAACTTGCACATCACTCTGGTTACAACAAAGACAAAACCAGTAATTTTCCACTTCAGATATGTTCTTAAAGTGTATTTTATCTTCATACAAAAAAATCTTTTCTAAAATGAAGACATTAATATTTCCACACTTGACCTTTTCTTCTTACAAAGAGAAATGCAAATAATTTAATAATATTATTGCTTATACCCCTTAAGGTTCAAATAACTAGTTATTACATAAAACAGCTAGGTCTAATCTGCTTCAGAAGAAACATATTCTGTTAGTGTACAATAGCTAATATCAGATCACTAATAGATTTAACCTTGTAAGTTCACAGATATTTAAAAGTGTTATGGTTTGAAGGTCAACTTGTTTGTCTTACTGTAAAAGAAAGGCAACAAAATGAATAAAAACTAGAAAGAATTAATTCTTCAAAAAGTTTTTACAAATCAAAACCCTGCAGTTTCACACTGAGAACAAAAGAAGCATATTAAACACCAAAGTTTATCAAGACAAATTAGGTCCCAGTTTCAAATTTTCTTTAATCTTTTGCATCTGAACGTTTTTTTTGCCTCATGCTGTTTTCCCCAGTTAAATGTTAAAATGAATTCTAGCCAATACCATTGACTTCCTCTCTTAAAAATATTGAGACACATAATAAAAAATTAATTACTTCCCCTAATTTCCGTGTGATTCTTTAAAAAGATGTAAAATTCATTTAAAGTAAGTGGTGACTTTGTCTTTGAAGATCACGACAATTAACATGGATCAAAGCTTAGGTTCTGTAACGATGATAGCTTATTAGCATAATGAAATTAACTTAGAGACAAGAATCTTTAATAGGTACAACAAAAACGCTTTAATAATACTTGCAGAAAATTATGTATTTGCTAGAAGTACAACAGTTTCAGATTTTCTATCCAATTAATAAGTTGTTAATTAACTCCTTTTCCAAACAATGTGCACTTTAAGTTAACATCTGCCCATTGGAATATTCTGTCTATTGTGCTTCAGTTTTTGGAAGGATATTGCAGTTTTGCCAATGGTACTTTGTATTTTTTTATTATTAAGAAAATTCAAGTTTACCCTTCCATACTGTAGATACAGTATTTTCATCATTAAAATAAAAGAAGGCTTAATTTCATACTTTGCGAAGGGAATGAAGATGTCAATATATGATTGCATCATGCAGGAGGTTTACCTTCAGGTCCTCTGCATTTCGAGGACAGATATTTTTTTGAAAATCTTTGAGGTGTCTATAAAATTTGACCTCCTGTTTCAAGCCAAGAATTAAAAACTCATTTATTAAAAATAATATAAATAATTTTGGTCTCAGTGTACATGTTGGAAACCACCTGGATTTACAGATAACTAAAAGAATGCTTTATTTCCAGTCCCTTGTCTTAAAAATTATGCTTTATTCAAGTGCTGTTTAAAAATGTACTTTGTCATTTATTTTGCCACTCATTCATTAAGCCAATTTATTGAGCACTAATATTTACTGAGTGTGCCATGCACTATGAGTCTCCCAACACTAAAAGGAAGAGAAGTTGTGTTGTTATAGGTGGTTTTTCACTACTGCTGGTGTTACTGTCATTGATTTTCTCTTTGTCTACGTAGCAGAAATAAGTACTGTCTCCAGGTCCTCTTCCTCTATTATACCTGATTTATCTTTCTGACACAAGTGAGCATAATCCAAACCAAAATCAATACTCAACAGATGGACGATATTTTTCATATTAAAATTTAAGGAGGAATTTCTCGCTATTATACCCCCACCCTCCACCTCCAAAAAGCCCTTCCTCTTCCACATCCATATAGGAAATCTGTGTGTTTTCCAGTTTGTATATGTTGGTAGTACTCTTTCTAAGTATTTTCTGCTCTGGATTCAGAAATTTGTGAATAGGCTCTGATCCCAAAATTTTTATGCTGCTTCCAATCCACATCATCAGTTCTGGTATCCCTGGTAAATACCAGGTCCCCTGGCTGCCTCTACCTTTTCTATCAGATATGCGCCCAAACTGGAAATATAGAAATAGGGCTCAGAGCAGACATACAGAGAGAAATACCAGGAGACTAGGAATCTTATGAAGGTTAATGATGCAATGGAGACAAAACTTTGCGATGCTTTCAACTCTAGCCCTCAGAATTGATTGAATTATGGTTTGAGTGAATTAAAACAAAACAGCCTATGAAACCCATCTTTTGGGGGGGATCAGCTGATAGCTCTCACTCCCTACCTGAGCTCTAAGAATATTTTGTACTTTCTTTTGAAACTTACCAAATTCTATCTCATCTGTATAGCTATTTTTGGAGGTATCTTATCACACTGCTCAACTATTCTTGGGGCCCTGTGAAAAACAACAAAAAAGAAAGTACGTTGGGTCCTAAACTATAGTACAATGAAATGTTTGGAGAAATACCCTGACTTCTCTCTTCTTCTCATCCTCCAATCTCCCACCAATAACTCCAATTGGCCAAAGTTTACTAGAAGCTCAGCGGACAGAAGAGCCTGGGAAATGTACTTTGCAGAGATCAGCCACTTTTTGATGGAGCAGAGCAGGATAAAGGCACTAAATGGATATGAGAATGATTGGCACAATTTCATAAATGATAACTTCTTATTAACTGCAGATATTAGATACAAGAGAACATTACTAAAATAGAATCTTCACTGCTTTTCTTACCAATTCTGGGGTACTCTAAAGCCCACCACCATTCAGCTTGAATGGACTTCTTTCTGAAACATGTGACAGATCATATCAGTCCCCTCAATTCTACATCCTTCAATTCATTCTCATGCTTTATAATATAAATCTTAGTTTATATAGTTTATCACCCAGACCCTTTGGGCTTTATGTCCCTTTCACCCCTAGCTAAAATATACCCTCTGGCCCAACCTAAGTCATTTAAATTTTAGAATGCTTCAAGCTTTTGCAGACCACTGTATCTCAGAATGGGTTCTTGGGTTCTTCTGCTTGGAATGTCAGTAACCTCTCACCACCTACCACCACCATAGCCATCAACATCTTTTTTTTTTTTCATTAGAATAACTCTTATATCCTTCAAAACTTAATATCCATGTGCCTTGTATGACTAGGGGCCTCTCTGTGCTCTGCTTGAGCTCCAGGAATACCTCTGTTGATACATTTCCCTGTAATAATTGTTTATATTTCATAACCAGTATCCCAGGCAGGATTTTAAGTACACGAAAATTGAGGACTATACCTCCTTAATTTTGAACTAATGTCTATCACATAGCAGGGAAACAATAAAACATTGTTGAATTGGTGACTGAATGAGTAATCCCTTCTTTGACCACATTAGGTAACAGCATATTCATTTTATACATCCTATAACGACACTCAACAAAATGAAGCAAAATTTCATTTTGTCATCTACAATGTAAGTGGAAGTTGCTCCTTAAAGATATTTTTAAACAGTAATTAAACTAGTTTGAAATGGTCTCCTCTAAATAAAAATAGATTTAGTCTATTTCTTTTTCATCAAGCATTCTCTTTTACTATAATCTTTTCCCTCTTTACATGAGTGTTGCCACTCCTCACTTTCTAAGGTTTTATACAGCTGTGTCCTGGATTTGAATTTCCCTTGATGACCCTGTTCCTTTAATGTTGCTTTTCTTGTTTGTTTTCAGAATAATTTATGTTTCACACTTAATTTGCATGTTTTTTTCTAATTTCATGGTTTGAACAAGAATATAGTTTTCTGGTCTCATATGACAAGACAGCAGGATAATGTACTGTACTTATTGGAGGCTGGGAAACAGTGATTTAAAAAATTCTTTTTTTTTCTTGTGGCATTCCCTCTTATGCTAAAATTCTTTGTTTCTTTGAAACGTATACTGTCGTAAAATGGAATGAACCTGGTGGGCATTCATGTTGGGCTTAATGAAAATATTTAATCATATTTTTCTTTATGTTATATACCTGTGATAAGAATAAATTCCAAATATTAAGGGATGTATTAAATATGAATTTTTAGAGATTCCATGTTCCCTTTACTCAGTTTTCCCCGGTGGTATCATCTTGCAAAACCATAGTACAATATCACAACCAAGATATTGACACCGATACAGCCAAGATACAGAACGTTTCTATCACTGCTAAAATTACTCACATTTCTCTTTATAGTCTTCATGCCCTCCCTCACTCTTAAACTGTGGCAACCACTAATCTGTACCCTATTTGTATAATTTTGTCATTTCAAGAAGGTTATGTAAATGAAATCATTCAGTATGTAACTTTTTGGGATTGGCTTTTTTTCATTGTGTAATACTCTGGAGATTTACCCAAGTTGTTCTGTGTGTCAGTTCATTCCTTTTATAATTTCTGAATAGTATTCCATGCACCTAACACTGTTTAGCCATTCATCTACTGAAGAACATTCTGGTTATTTCCAATATTTGGTTATTATGAATAACAACGCTATGAACATTTGTATAGAAGTTACTGTGTAAACATGGGTTTTTTTGGTTTGTTTTTTCGGGTTTTTTTTAGCATTTTACTCTATTTGCTTTATTGTTTGCTGTTTCTCTTCCATATACATCCAGATCGACATGTATTCACACATACACACACAAATAATATATATATATATATATATAACATTTTTCTGAACGATTCAAGAGTAAGTTACTTGTGTAAAGCCCTTCACCCCCAAATATTTCAGTGAGCATTTCCTCTAAATAATAATATTTTCTCACACTTACACAGTAGAGTTTTCAACTTCAGGAAATTTAATATTGATACAATATTTTTATCCAAGCAAACAACCATATGCCAATTTTTTAGCTGACCTAATAATTTCCTATGTAGCATTAATTCTTTAATTTTTGAATTATATTTTTTTATACAGCAGGTTATTAGTTATCCATTTTACACATATTAGTGTATATATGTCAATCCCAATCTCCCAATTCATCACACCACCACCACCCAACCCCCCCGCGCCCAACCCCCCTCGGCCGCTTTACTCCCTTGGTGTCCATACGTTTGTTCTCTACATCTGTGTCTCAACTTCTGCCCTGCAAACCAGTTCATCTGTACCATTTTTCTAGGTTCCACATATAGGCGTTAACATACGATATTTGTTTTTCTCTTTCTGACTTACTTCACTCTGTATGACAGTCTCTAGATTCATCCACGTCTCTACAAATGACCCAATTTCATTCCTTTTTATGGCTGAATAATATTCCATTGTATATATGTACCACAACTTCTTTATCCATTCGTCTGTCGATGGGCATTTAGGTTGCTTCCATGACCTGGCTATTGTGAACAGTGCTGCCGTGAACATTGGGGTGCATGTGTCTTTTTGAATTATGGTTTTCTCTGGGTATATGCCCAGTACTGGGATTGCTGGATCATACGGTAATTCTATTTTTAGATTTTAAGGAACCTCCATACTGTTCTCCATAGTGGCTGTATCAATTTACATTCCCACCAACAGTGCAAGAGGGTTCCCTTTTCTCCATACCCTCTCCAGCACTTGTTGTTTCTAGATTTTCTGATGATGTCCATTCTAACTGGTGTGAGGTGATACCTCACAGTAGTTTTGATTTGCGTTTCTCTAATAATTAGTGATGTTGAGCAGTTCATGTGCTTCCTGGCCATCTGTATGTCTTCTTTGGAGAAATGTCTATTTAGGTTTTCTGCCCGTTTTTGGATTGGGTCGTTTGTTTTTTTAATATTGAGCTGCATAAGCTGTTTATATATTTTGGAGATTAATCCTTTTTCCATTGATTCATTTGCAAATATTTTCTCCCATTCTGAGGGTTGGCTTTTCGTCTTGTTTATGATTTCCTTTGCTGTGCAAAAGCTTTTAAGTTTCATTAGGTCCCATTAGTTTTTTTTGTTTTTATTTCCATTACTCTGGGAGGTGGATCAAAAAAGATCCTGCTGTGATATATGACAAAGAGTGTGCTTCCTATGTTTTCCTCTAAGGGTTTTAGAGTGTCCGGCCTTATGTTTAGGTCTCTAATCCATTTTGAGTTTACGTTTGTGTATGGTGTTAGGGAGTGTTCCAATTTCATTCCTTTACATGTAGCTGTCCAGTTTTCCCAGCACCACATATTGAAGAGACTGTCTTTCCTCCATTGTATATCCTTGCCTCCTTTGTCATAGATTAGTTGACCATAGGTACGTAGGTTTACCTCTGGGCTTTCTATCCTGTTCCATTGTTCTATATTTCTGTTTTTGTGCCAGTACCATATTGTCTTGATTACTGTATCTTTGTTGTATAGTCTGAAGTCTGGGAGCCTGATTCCTCCAGCTCCATTTTTTTCCCTCAAGACTGCTATGGCTATTCAGGGTCTTTTGTGTCTCCATACAAAGTTTAAGATTTTTTGTTCTAGTTCTGTAAAAAACGCCATTGATAATTTGATAGGGATTGCATTGAATCTGTAGATTGCTTGGGTAGTATAGTCATTTTCACAATATTGAGTCTTCCAATCCAAGAACATGGTATATCTCTCCATCTGTTGGTATCATCTTTAATTTCTTTCATCAGTGTCTTATAGTTTTCTGCATACAGGTCTTTTGTCTCCTTAGGTAGGTTTATTCCTAGGTATTTTATTCTTTTTCTGGCAGTGGTAAATGGGAGTGTTTCCTTAATTTCTCTTTCAGATTTTTCACCATTAGTGTATAGGAATGCAAGAGATTTCTGTGCATTAATTTTGTATCCTGCAACTGTACGAAATTCATTGATTAGCTCTAGTAGTTTTCTGGTGGCATCTTTAGGATTCTCTATGTATAGTATCATGTCATCTGCAAACAGTGACAGTTTTACTTCTTGTTTTCCAATTTGTATTCCTTTTATTTCTTTTTCTTCTCTGAGGTGTTAAAAGTGAGGTGTTAAAGTCCCCCACTATTATTGTGTTACTGTCTATTTCCTCTTTTATAGTTGTTAGCAGTTGGCTTATGTATTGAGGTGCTCCTATGTTGGGTCCATATATATTTATAATTGTTATATCTTCTTCTGGGATTGATCCCTTGATCATTATGTAGTGTCCTTCCTTGTCTCTTGTAACATTCTTTATTTTAAAGTCAATTTTATCTGATATGAGTATTGCTACTCCAGCTTTCTTTTGATCTCCATTTGCATGGAATATCTTTTTCCATCTTCTCACTTTCAGTCTGTATGTGTCCCTAGGTCTGAAGTGGGTCTCTTGTAGACAACATATATATGGGTCTTGTTTTTGTTTCCATTTAGCCAGCCTGTGTCTTTTGGTTGGAGTGTTTAATCCATTCATGTTTAAGGTAATTATCGATATGTATGTTCT
Organism: Delphinus delphis; assembly: GCF_949987515.2. Taxonomy (NCBI): domain Eukaryota; kingdom Metazoa; phylum Chordata; class Mammalia; order Artiodactyla; family Delphinidae; genus Delphinus; species Delphinus delphis. The sequence goes on from NC_082689.1 coordinate 84,772,293, forward strand.
TATTACCATTTTCTTAATTGTTTGGGGTGTTTTTTGTAGGTCCTTTTCCTCTCTCATGTTTCCCACTTAGAGAAGTTCCTTTAGCATTTGTTGTAGAGCTGGTTTGGTGGGGCTGAATTCTCCTAGCTTTTGCTTCTCTGTAAAGCTTTTGATTTCTCCATTGAATCTGAATGAGATCCTTGCCAGGTACAGTAATCTTGGTTATAGGTTCGTCCCTTTCATCACTTTAAGTATATCATGCCACTCCCTTCTGGCTTGTAGAGTTTCTGCTGAGAAATCAGCTGTTAACCTTATGGGAGTGCCCTTGTATGTTATTTGTCATTGTTCCCTTGCTGTGTTCAATAATTTTTCTTTGTCTTTAATTTTTGCCAATTTGATTACTATGTGTCTCTGCGTGTTTCTCCTTGGGTTTATCCTGTATGGGGCTCACTGCACTTTCTGGACTTGGGTGACTAGTTCCTTTCCCATGTTAGGGAAGTTTTCGACTATAATCTCTTCAAATATTTTCTTGGGTCCTTTCTCTCTCTCTTTTTCTTCTGGGACCCCTATAATGCATATGTTGTTGTGTTTAATGTTGTCCCAGAGGTCTCTTAGTCTGTCTTCATTTCTTTTCATTCTTTCTTCTTTTTTCTGTTCCGCAGCAGTGCATTCCACCATTCTGTCTTCCAGATCACTTATCAGTTCATCTGCCTCAGTTATTTGCTATTGATTCCTTCTAATGTAGTTTTCATTTCCGTTATTGTATTGTTCATCTCTGTTTGTTTGTTCTTTAATTCTTCTAGGTCTTTTCTAAACATTTCTTGCAACTTCTTGATCTTTGCCTCCATTGTTTTTCCGAAGTCCTGGATCATCTTCACTATCATTATTCTGAATTCCTTTTCTGGAAAGTTGCCTATCTCCACTTCATTTAGTTTTTTTCTGGGGTTTTCTCTTGTTCTTTCATCTGGTACATAGCCCTCTGCCTTTTCATATTGTCTGTTTTTCTGTGAATGTGGCTTTTGTTTCAGAGGCTGCAGGATTTTGGTTCTTCTTCCTTCTGCTGTCTGCCCTCTGGTGGATGAGGCTATCTAAGAGGCTTGTGCAAGTTTCCTGATGGAAGGGACTGGTGGTGGGTAGAGCTGACTGTTGCTCTGGTGGGCAGAGCCTAGTAAAACTAATCTGCTTGTCTGCTGAGGAGTGGGGCTGGGTTCCCTCCCTGTCGGTTGTTTGGCCTGAGGCAACCCAACACTGGAGCCTACCCAGCCTCTTTGGTGGGGCTAATGGTGGACTCTGGGAGGGCTCAAGTCCAGGATCACTTCCCAGAACTTCTGCTGCCAGTGTCCTTGTCCTCATGGTGAGACACAGCCACTCCCTACCTCTGCAGGAGACCCTCCAACACTAGCAGGTAGGTCTCGTTCAGTCTCCTATGGGGTCACTGCTCCTTCCCCTGGGTCCCGATGTGCACACTACTTTGTGTGTGTCCTCCAAGAGTGGAGCCTCTGTTTCCCCCAATTCTGTCAAAGTGCTGTAATCAAACCTCGCTAGCCTTCAATGTCTGATTCTCTAGGATTTCCTCCTCCCGTTGCTGGATCCCCAGGTTGGGAAGCCTGACATGGGGCTCAGAACCTTCACTGCAGTGGGTGGACTTCTGTGGTATAAGTGTTCTCCAGTTTGTGAGTCACCCACCCAGCAGTTATGGGATTTGATTTTGTTGTGATTGCTCCCCTCCTACTGTCTCATTGTGGCTTCTCCTTTGTCTTTGGATGTGGGGTATCTGTTTTGGTGAGTTCCAGTGTCTTCCTGTTGATGATCGTTCAGCAGTTAGCTGTGATTCCAGTGCTCTTGCCAGAGGGACTGAGAGCACATCCTTCTACTCCGCCATCTTGAACCAATCTCGTCTTAATTTTTTAAACATGAGTTTTTATTTCTCAGGGATAAATGCCCAGAAGTGAAATTACTGGGTTGTGTGGTTTTTCCATGTTTAATTTCCTTAAACTGCAAAACTTTTTATAGAGTGGCTGAACCATTTTACTTTTCCACCAGCAACATATGAGTAATCCAATTTTTCATCATCTTCACGAGCATTTAGTTTTACCACTATTTTTAAATTTCAGTCATTCTGTAGGTATGTGATGATATCTTGTATTTTTATTTTGCATTTCCCTAATGACTAATTATGTTGAACATTACTGAATGAACCTATTTGCCATGTATATATCCTCTTCAGTGAAATGTCTGATTATGTCTTTTGCCTATTTTCTAATTAGATTGCTTGGGTTTTTACAGTTAAATTTTAAGAGTTCTTTACATGTTCTAGAGAGTATTCTTTGGTAAGATATACGGTTTGCAAATATTTTCTCCAAGTCTGTGGCGTGTTTGTTTTTTCATCCTCTTAAAAGCATCTTTGGCAGAACAAAAGTTTTTAATTTTGATGAAATACAATTAATTCAGTTTTCCTTCTAGGGATCATGCTTTTAGATCCCAAATATTTTCTTCTATAATTTTTCCAAAAGTTTCATAATTTTATGTTTACATTTAAGTCAATGATGCATTTTGAGATAATTTTTATTTTAGATACAAAGTCTTGGTCAAGGTTATATTTTTGCCTATTGTCATTCAATTGCTCCAGTACCTTTTGTTGAAAAGGCCATCCTTCCTCCATTAAATTGTTTTTACATCTTTTAAAAATTCAGTTGAGCATACTTGTGTGGATCTAATTCTGGGTTCTTTATTGTATTCCACTGACCTATATGTATGTTCACCAACGCCACAGTCTTGAGTGCTTTAGCTATATAATAATTTTTGAAATTCTGTAGACTGATTTCTCCCTTTTCATTCTCTTTTTACAAAAATTGTGTTAACTATTCTAGTTCCTTTGCCTTTCCATATAAATTTCACAATAATCTTCTCTATATCTACAAAATAATTTTGTTGGCATTTTAATAACAATAGCATTAAACCTATATATCAATTTGAACACAATTGAAATCTTTATTATGTTGAGTCTTCCAATCCATGAGCACAGTGTATCTGTCTATTTATTTAGATCTTTGGTATCTTTCAGCAGCATGTTGTATTTTTCGGCATATAAGTCCTGTACATGTTGTTTTAGGTTCACACCTAAGTATTTCTCTCTTTTTTTGAGCAGTTGTGTCATTGTGTTTTTACTTTTGGTGTCCAATATGTTCATTGTTAGCACATAGAAAGACAGTTCCTTTTTGGACATTTATCTTGTATCCGTCAGACTTGCTGAACTCACTTATTTTCTACGAGTTTTTAAGAAGAATCTTAGGAATTTTCTATGTAGACAATCATGTCATCTGCAAAGAGGAAGAGTTTTATTTCTTTCTTTCCAACCTGTATGGCATTTATTTCCTTTGCCAACCTTATTGCACTGGCTAGGACTTAGCACTATGTTGAATAACAATAGTGAAAGCAGATATGCTTGCCTTGCTCCTGACTGTAAGGGAAAAGCAGTCTAATTCTTTATCATTAAGTATTGGCTGTAGGTTTTTTATAGGTGCTCTTTATCATATTGAAGAAATTTCCCTCTATTCCTATTTTTCTAAGAGTTTTTGTCATGAATGGCTATTGAATTTTGTCAAATGCTTTTTTCTGTATCAGTTGATATGTTCATATGCTTTTTCTACTTTAGCCTGTTAATATAGATTATATTAATAGTTTTTTAATATTGAAGCAATCTTACATCACTGTAATAAACCCCACTTAGTCATGGCATATAATTATTTTTATATACTGCCTAATTCTGTTTGCTAACCTTATGTTAAAAATTTTCGTGTCTGACTCATGAGGGATATCAGACCATAGTTTTCTTATTCTTTACTGTCTTTATCTAGTTTTGGTATTAGTGTAATGTCAGCTTAATAAAATGAATTGGCATATATTCCGTGTCTTCTCTTTTCTGGAAGAGATTGTGTATAATTTCTGTTAATTCTTTTTTAAAATTCAGTGGAATTCCCCAGTGAAATGATTTGGGCCTGGCAATTTCTCTTTCATGGGTTTTAAAATTATGAATTCAATTTTCTTAATAGTTACAGGACTACTCAAATTATCTATTTCATATTTGTTAATTTGTGGTTGTTTATGCTGTTCAAGAAATTGGTCCATTTCATCTAAGTTGCCAAATTTATCTGAGAAGATTTGTTCATAGCATTCTATTATTTTTCTTTTGATGTCTGCAGGGTCCATAGTTAAATACCCTATTTATTAATGCTATTGGTAAATTTTGCCTTCTCTCTTTTTTCTTTGTCAGTTGGTAAATTTTATTGATCTTTGCAAAAAAAAAAAAAAGCAGGTTTCTGCTTCATTGTTTTACTCATTTCTGTTTCATTTATTTCTGCTCTTATTTTCATTATTTCCTTCTATCTGGTTGCTATAAGTATATTTGATCTTCTCTTTCTAGATTCTTAAGTAGGAGTAAAAATTATTGATTTGAGATTTCCTCTTTTCTCATGTAAGTATTTAGTGCTACAAATTTCCCTCTCATTGCTGGTTTAGCTGTGTCACATAAATGTTTGGTATATTGAATTTTCATTTTTATTCAGTTTGATAAATATCTTTTTGAGACTTTCTTTTTGACCCATAAATTATTTAGAAGTCTGCTGTTTCTAAGTATTTGGAGAATTTCCTGTTATTTTTCTGGTTTTGATTTCTAGTTTGATTTTATTTGGGTCAGAGAACAAATTTTGTATAATTTCAATTCTTTTAACATTACCAAGATTGTTATATGGCCCAAGATATGGTATATTTTCCTGTCCTATTCCCCCTGTCCTTCCAGGACTCCATAATATAACAGATCTTTAGCTATTGTCCTAGAGGCCTTAAGTCTCTGTTGATTTTTTTTCTCCAGTCTATTTTCTCTTCATTATTCAAATTGGGAAATTTTTATTGTCTATATTCAACTTCACTGATTCGTTATTCCCTCCTTTCTGCTGTTGAGCCCATTTACTTTTACTGTTTTTAATTTAATTTTTCAATTCTAAATTGCTATTTCGTTTTTCTTTTGTGTTCTATTTATATGCTGAAATTTTCTATCTCTTTACTAAGATTTTAAAAATTTGTTTCAACTGTGTATTTAATGGGTCATTGAAGCATTTTTATGATGACTGTTTTTAAAATCTTTTGTCAAATAACTCTAAAGTTTCTGCAGATATTCTTGGTATTGGCATTTAATAATTGTCTTTTTTCATTCTAGCTGAGACTTGCCTGAACCTTGGTAGGACTAGTTATTTTTTATTGAACTTGGACTTCGGGTTATCATGTTAAGAAACTCTGGATATTATTTAAATCTTTGATTTCTGCTGCCTTCCTCTCAGGCCGCTCCAACAAGGGAGTATGGGGCACACTACATCACTACTAGTTTGGGATAGCAGTCCCAATTCCCCACTCAGCCTCTGTTCACACTCAAGGGGGTTTGAAATCACACGGTGCCCAGGTGGTATCAGTAGAGTCCCAGCAGATAGCCAGAACTCCCACCCCTGCCCAGGAGCACTAGGGAGCACTTCTATAACTTTTTATAACACATCTGTACCTAAAATGATACAAGCACATCCAAGTCTAGACGCTTCAATGATAATATCTTCAAATAATTAATAGTCATCACTAGTAAAAAAAATCAGAAACAGGTGTTACAACTTTAAAATCAATGTTTAAAACCCTTCAAAAATTAAAACAGTTAAAAATTAGAGTTAGTGAATCTGAAAGGTCTTCCATTTATTGACACATGTAATGCTGAAATTTCTTTTAATACTTTTGAATCCAACAGAATTTTTCCCATCAAGATCCAATTTATGAACATACATATTATTAGTGCAGTTACCGTACAGCTAGCATGACAAAAATTAAAAGAGCAGAACTAGTCCACAATAAGACAGATGAATTCAATATACATAAAACAATGGTAGGGCCACTCCCCTCAGCTCTGACTCCAACTCACTGCCAATCAACCAACCGAGTTCCCACCGCAGGCACAACTGGGGCTACATAATTTCCTCCCTGGAAATCTGAAATAAATTCCAAAAGATCTTTATTCAAAATGGACACAGTGAGCTCTGCAACTGGACACTGAAGTAGTTGTCTCCTACCTTCACTGCTGAGCCTGGAGCACCACAGCAAAGGAGCAGATACCAGATGTTACTCTCCTGCTGACCATCTGTGGGTTTTCACTGTAAGACCCAGCCTAGCAGGGTGTTTAAGGCCAAATATATACAGCCTACAGGCAACAGGCCAAGAAGTCTAGTTATTCTGGTCCTGACCAGACAGGGGCTCACCAGCCTGTGCTGTACTGAGCACATAGGGTTCCACTAGATTATGTAACTTCATGTGCCAAAAACCATACACAATCTGAAAGCATGCCATTTTTTCTTCTAGCATGACAAAATGCTCATCTCATATGACAGAAGACAAGCAAACATTCGCAGCAAGGTAAATGTTTTTAAAAACAAATCCCGTTTTCCTACAGATATTATGATAAGTCATGGGGCATAAAATCCTCAAAATGTTCATGGTGATGGAATACTTACAAGCCTTTCAAGATTTGATAAGAAAAAGACAGAGCTATTGGCCAGACCCATGAACACTAGTTAGCCAATATCAAGGGAAGCACTGAAATTTCTAAGAGCTTTAGTCACTGAGCAGATCATTTTTTCCCAGGTACCCTGAAGTACTGCTTAGCTAGTTACAAAATCACCACTTCATCGTGCCTATCATGTGACCTTCTCCTAAACTGAGCAGATAATTGACTCTCTCTCTCTCTCTCTCTCTCTAAAACAGGGGTTCTTGGCATTTCTAGGTTCTCAACAAAGTTTTCAAGGGTACATCTTGAACAAAAATCACTGGATATTGTATTTTTCATAAAGTCTATTTTAAAAACGTGTTACATTACACTTTTTATACTTATTTTTCAAAAATGTTTACTGCTGAGAAATGAGAGAATTATAATAAGAGATATTATATTTTCATTGTTCTTTTCATTAAATAGAAAATTGCTAATTCTACATCAGTCCTTATTTTTATTTAATTTTACTGGTCTATAATGTGCAAGTCAGGGAGACATGTTACAGAATAACTATTATCATTTCTTTTGCCTTGCACACAATTCAGACACTATTTCAAAATTAATTTTCCAAGTTCAAGATTAAAAAGAATGGGCTAAAAGATGTAACAACTAAAAGAATGGAAGTCAAATAATATCCTTTGCAGGTTGTTTTCATATTTAAGAGTAGCAAAGCTGTTGTGTGAAAATTGTCTATAAAAATATATCCGAAACAAAAATAATAAAACAAAAACATCAAGAGGCCCAACCTATGGGATGGCCTGAAATATCATTACGTGCCAAATGACTGGTGTTTTTTGGAGGTGCACAAACTGATGCAATCCCTGTTAGCACAACACAGCAACTGGAGTTACATCTTGGCATTCCTTCAGAGGGGTCCCCATTGACAGCTATAGAAACAAATTAGTTCTCACTTTGTTTTTAATTTTAGTTGTCACTAACAATGCCTCCACCTTCTGGCTTAGCATCTCAATATTAACTTACAAGCATGAACAGGAAATTAATCAAGGAATGTGTGGGGATTTATTTTCCAGCAGCTGAGATATTGAAGGTGAGGTCAGAGAAAATACTTGTTGGTATGGGACAGTAATTAGGTTCAGACAGAAGGTACAGAACTGCAATCTTAGCTACAACTGTTCATAGCTGGTGTCTCATCTCAATTAATGAAATTTTATATATATATATATATATACATATATATATATATCAAGAGTATATTGAGTTGAAGATTCTTAACAGTCCAGACTGGGGCTGTCTTGTCTGCACTGCTGATACCTTCAAAGATGACAAGTATCTTGTTCCAGAAAATGCTATTTGTTTTGTGCTTTGCTGCTGCTTCTTCGGCTTCGCCTTCTCCTTCCCCTGCTCCTTCTCCTTTTCCTTCTTCTTCTTCTTCCTCAACTATTATCTGTCTCTGCTACAAAGCTATGTTCAAGGGGCATGTTTGACCCAAGCAAAACAGAATACTCCTTCTAAATACCATGAATGATAACGGACTGTAAAGGGGATATTGTTCACTTATAAAAGCTGTGAAGTATAAACAAAAGAAAATAGGACTCTGAAGTTGAGAGACAAGATTAGTCCTAACTCTCCTGCTATCCATCTGGATAACTTTGGACGTCCAATGCTTTTATTTCCATTTCTGGACCCTGATGCCAACATTCATTCTATATTTTCTCACAAGGTGTTTGTGAGAAATATATTTCTCTTTTATTATTTAGTTATTAATATAAATTAAATTTTTATTAACATTTTAAAGTATGGAACTTCTAAACAGAAATTTCTTTCCCTTTCAACAGTAGAAATTGTTGTCTCCTTTTACTTTTGGGGGCTATAATCAATATGCCTAATTGGATCTCTGCATTATAATTTTGAGGACAACTGAGGTCTAGACCAGTGAATTTTCAAGGATGAGCACATTAGGTTTACTGGGAATGCAAATGCATGCCTCCCACTCCAGACCTGCTGAGTCAGAATCTCTTAAGTTAGATCTGCTCAGGAATCTGTAGTTTTAAAAAGCTTGACCAGTGATCCCAACAGTCACTTAAGTCTGAGCAGCGTTGGTCTAGACTGCCTACCGGCAGAGGATAGAGACAGAGCCTAGACTAAACCCATAACCCCAGATTTCTAAGTCAGATCTCTTTAAACTACACAAATGTAAACATTTCTATTATCTAAACCACAATTTGACTTTTATGTTGGCTCTTTGGTTTTGTAAAGTGTTGCTATTAGGGAGACCACAACGAAAAAGATTGTGTTGTTTGTTGTCTGTAGCTTTTACATATGTTATCTGTATGAGTCCTCAAATAAAAGAAACACTTTTACATTCTTGCAGGCATAACCCTCAACCGTAACTTTCTATGTTTAGTGCATTCATATACGAAGTCAGAGGTCCTAGATGCTATATTTGTATCTTGACAAAATGTTAAATGAAGGCAAGAAGAGACTCAAGTTTCAAGCCTTCTGTAAACTAGATTCTCAACTATTGAGGTATATGGTGTAGCTATCCTTAAAAGGAAGATTCTTAACCGGAATAATTCCTATGAACAAACTTCTCCTTATCTCAGCAAACAGTTTGCAATACTAAAATGATCTCTCTCGCTCTTTACTGAAATGTTTTGAAATTGAATTGAGTGGGAAAATAAGCAAGAGTTCTGTTCCTCTTGGAGCCATTTGGTCACTGAAAAGTGACCAAACTTCAGAATAATTAGCTTTGGTGATGGTTTTAAGTTCAATGTAAGCCCAGAATATTGCTTCCTTCTGCCCTAAGACTAGTCAGATAAGACTAGAGGAGCTGAAACTTCGGCCAGTCCCCTAATTGCCAGCAATCTTGTCTTTTAACTTTAGTATTCAGAATAAGTACTATTGTTTTCTATACATGTATTACTATTTAAAAAAAGACCTAAATAGACATTTCTCCCAAGAAGATATACAGATTGCCAACAAACACATGAAAGGATGTTCAGCATCATTAATCATTAGAGAAATGAAAATCAAAACTACAATGAGGTATCACCTCACACCAGTCAGAATGGTCATCATCAAAAAATCTACAAACAATAAATGCTGGAGACGGTGTGGAGAAAAAGGAACCCTCTTGCACTATTGGTGGGAATGTAATTGATACAGCCACTATGGAGAACAGTATGGAGATTCCTTAAAAAACTACAACTAGAACTACCTTATGACCCAGCAATCCCACTACTGGGCATATACCCTGAGAAAACCATAATTCAAAAAGAGTCATGTACCACAATGTTCACTGCAGCACTATTTACAATAAGCCAGGACATGGAAGCAACCTAAGTGTCCATCAACAGATGAATGGATAAAGAAGATGTGATACACACACACACACACACACACACACACACACACACACACACATACACACACAATGGAATACTATGCAGCCATAAAAAATGAATGAAATAATGACATTTGCAGCAACATGGATGACCCAGAGATTATCATACCAAGTGAAATAAGTGAAAAAGAGAAAGACACATATCATATGATATCACTTATATGTGTAATATAAAATATGAATATGAACTTACTTATGAACTTATGAAACAGTAACAGACTCACAGACATAGAGAACAGACTTGTGGTTACCAAGGGGGAGGGGGCTGGGTGGGGGATGGATTAGGAATTTGGGATTAGCAGATGCAAACTATTAAATATAGAATGAATAAATGACAAAGTCCTGCTGTATAGCACAAGGAATAATAAACCATAATGGAAAAGAATATGAAAAAGAATATATATATACATATATATGTATAAAACCGCACCACTTTGCTGTACACCAGAAACTAACACAATACTATAAATCAACTATACTTCAATTAAAAAATTTTTTCTAAAAAGTGAGAAATTGAGAAACCCATAGCATTTACCTACCTCAAGATGCTGACATTCTAAATTCTAATTTTCTTACTTCTTTAACTTCCTCATCATGCTGTCTTCTGTCACCGCAAGACACACTCTATCAGAAATAAAACAGAAAAACAACTGCTTAAGGATTCATTATGTACTAGAAATTGTGTCTAATCAAATTGTATTAAATTCCTTTGCAAATAAAAACAATATTTCCCAGGGACCTGACCAAAGTATTTTAAGGAGAATTTAAAAATTACAAATACAATATCAAAATAGACATAAAATGTTTATATAAATACTATATCCTTCTAAGCATTCATAAAAATCCCCTCTTTCTAGAGTATTCAAATGAAACACAAATACATAACTCAATAATAACAATAATAAATAACTCAATACAAGAATAAAGAAATGGAGAATGGTGGAATACAGTAAGACAGTAACAGGTAAACATTTTCAATCAATTTAATTATCAACTTCTTTCATCCACAAAGTTACATCTGTGTATTTGGGCCTGTAAAAAGTAAGACGGTCTGAAATCTAGAATAAAGGAAATCAGATGTGATTAGTTTGGAAAAGGTATAAGTAAACTAAATTATTTAGCAGAGGTAGAGAAAAAAAATAAGATTTAATCAATGATGTGAAGAGAGAATCTGGTTAGATCAATAGTGTATGATATTCAGGGCCAGCTCCTAGGCGAAACCATGAGGAGACCAAATTTTCCATTGCTTTTCTCCTGGCCCTTGGTGACTGGTGACTGTCCAGGGACTTGACACTAATGCTTCTCACTGGACATCTATGTGGTAATCAGAACACTTTGGTAGCATGTGACAGAAAACCAACTCACATAACCTTAAGAATAGTTATTTAAGGGGAAGAGGACTCAAAGAATAAATATAATAGAGTTAGTTTTAACATGGCTGCTTTCGAGAGCTTACATGTATTTTTACTCCTTTTTACTTTGCCCCCATCTCAGCTCTGCTTTACCCTCAGCTGACTTTACCTTCACATAGGCTCTTCCGTCATGAGGACAAGATGGCTTCCAGAAGCACTAGGCTTTTGTTGTGACCTCTCAACTGTAGCACAGAGACTCCTCATTTAACTCTACTGGCTGGTTATGAATCACACACTCATGGCTCAACCAATCACTGTGGCCATGGATGTCATGATTTTATTCAGCAAACCCATGTCAAGATTTCCCCTAGAACTGGAGGATGTGAACCTCAACTAAATGATGTAAGAATAAGGGAGAGTTGAGTTTTTTCTGAAAATCAGGGTGACTTTTGTCTAAAAAAGAGAGTGGGAATGATAGCTAGACCAAAACAAGTATCCACTGAAGCCTATAGCTCTGGAACCATTCCTTACCTCCCACTTCGTAACAGAAGAATATCTTTATATTTCATTCTTCATGATGCTCCTAAGTGAATTAACTTTCCCAAGTATAAACTTACCATCATAGCTTCAATATCATAGCCTGGGAAATTCAGAAATGATGGCAGGGAGTCCTTTCATCTCTGTTTGAAAATTCTCATGATGCTGATCATTACTACTGTTTAGTATATGTAGTTAAAATGTACTTTCTTATCTTGAGCTGGTATCTGCCCCTCTATGGGTTACCCATTTTTTCTAATTTTTCCATCTAGAGCTATCCAAATTATGCCCATTTTGTGTTCTACATAGTAGCTCTTCATATGTCTAAAGGCAGGTTTATTCAACTGCTGCGCATATAGCATGCTTTCCAGAAATCTGACACCCAATGATTTCTTTATTTATGTTCATTTTGCCTCCAATTATTATACTACTCTTTTTCTCCTGAATGTCATTTTGGCTGAACCTTAGATTGGAAGATTTTTATTGTTGCTGTTGTTTATTTTGTTTGTTTCACTTACAAAGTCTCTGAAAGTCAAGGAAGTAAAAGTTTAACCAGTGTGAAGCAACAAATTATCTCTTTACATCACTACCCACACCTAGCGGTTTGTAATGTTAGATAGCAATAGAAATATACAATTTTAGCTGTGGAACAAAAATATTCTGTATTCCTGTATATTTTTCTCTCTCGTTTAATCTATCAGTTTGTTTTATTCCAAAATAAACAAACAAGCAATTTGAGTCTTATAGAGAGTGTATATTTTATAATCTCAGAGTCCACAAGAAACGTATTTATTGCAGCAAATGGTTAGATTCCTGCTTGTGTGTCATGGGAACTGAATTTCTGCCCTAATGTTTTGGCACATCTTCAGTATACTTACCTCTGTAGGAGTGGTGTGTATCCACAATTATGTTCTTTGAAAAGAATCTTTGTACTGGAAAATCCCATTGAGACGTAGCATCGCGTTTCCAAGGGTGTCTTGGGACAAGAAAGAATGGGGCAGTAATACACAACCACTTGGTTACATCATTCATACCAGAGAAATTATCATCCAACTGCTGACGGGGAACACTTGTACTTCTCTATTATCAAAGATTTTGCAAAACTGCTCAGCCCCCTCTATTCATTTCACTCCAGCTGTTCTAACACCAGGAATGAAACAGATTGTTTCATTCTATAAGTTTATGTTAAAAAGAACAATACCATCATCTGGGGGGCTTTTGAAGGGTTTTTTGCTCAATTTGAACTGTGTGTGGAGCAAGCTCACTGCCTTATAACAAAGGTATAAAACTCAGTGGTGACAGGCAAGTCAAAGGCTAAAGAATTCCATTAAAGGAAGAAGCCTTAAATGATCAGCCATAAACAACAAGCGACTTCAGAAAGGAAGCAGGGAAAAGGTAAAGGAGACCGTGAGAAGGAATGTGCACTGGCTCAACACTGCATCCTTTTATAATCCTTTGGGAAAACTCACTCGTAGGGCTCCAACGGCTCTTTCCTGAATTTGTCCTACATCAAAGAGCCACAAGCTCGTTCCTGCTGGAGCTTGTTTTTAGTACCTTTTAAGGGTGAATAGATTTGAGGGGTTTTGACACCAAAATATTAAAATTGTTTTATATCAATTACCTGGTACTTTCTTGTCATGTGATCTTGAAGCATAAACCTTGCCCTCTCCTTGGGAATCTTCCATTTCTTCATATGCTATTCCTCCCATATCTCACTTTCTGTATACAACACAAATATTCACCGGCCTTTCTTATTCTCCTTCATTCTTTTCACTTCTTACTCCCATTCTTCTTGAATGTCAAATACATGAATATACACTTCCACTCCTTTTTTCCACACCAATGGCAGACATGGCAAATTAGTCATGGAGATTTTATGGTATAGGAATTATTTTCAACATGTATTCCAGGAAGTTACCACTAAAAGAACAGAATTGAAAAGTGAGATAAAAAGGATTTTTGCATCGTTGGTCAGGAATGTGAAAACTTAAGAATCCAGAAAGCTCCCAAAATACTTCTCTGAATTTTGTGAAGAATATATTTCTATATTTGGTTGAATAATGATAGTAAAACTGATTGTCAAATCAAGATTATTATAGAAGGTAACAGTGTATCTTCACCTTGGCTCATCTTTTACTCCTAAAATATATAGATTTAGTACTTGAGGATTCCCATTGATTTTTTTTTTTTTTTTTTTTTTTTTTTTTTTTTTTTTACGGTACGCGTGCCTCTCACTGTTGTGGCCTCTCCCGCTGCGGAGCACAGGCTCCGGACGCGCAGGCTCAGCGGCCATGGCTCACGGGCCCAGCCGCTCCGCGGCATGTGGGATATTCCCGGACCAGGGCACGAACCCGCGTCCCCTGCATCGGCAGGCGGACTCTCAAACACTGCGCCACCAGGGAAGCCCTCCCATTGATTTTTGAAAGTGGTAATTTTCATACAAATAAAAAAAAAAATAAACTACTGTAAATTATAGAAAGCGATATAGTCTATGCCCCCTTTTCCCCTGCTCTCATTCCATCCCCAAGACCTGTACTGGTGTTAGCAGGGGGATTTGGTTTCACCTGTGAGAGAAGTGAGACAGTGTTAGAAGCTGTTACTTCCATATAGAAAGTTCTCTTTGGGGTGGCTTGTCTATCGGACCACATCTCATCTCGCTTTCCCCTCTCACAACACTAATGGGGTCTGGGGTCTTCTTCCTTCTAATTAATGACAAAAAAAAGGAATCCTTGAGGCTCACACATAGGTCAAGTTCGGTTCACAGCAAATAGACTACATACAGCATTGGTTTCCATCTGAAATTACTAATAAGGGTATATATTTCTAGCATATTCTCTTTCCTACATATATTCCTACAATTCACACAGTGGAGATAAATGGCTATAGGCAAGGATTTAGTCATCCTGATCTTGGCCACACAGTCACAACAAATAAGACAATGTTTGTCACATTAAGGTGAGTGCACACAAGGTACGTGTGGGAGGACATAAGGAGAAGGATTTGAATGTCTTGATCCTGGCCATAAAGTAAGATAAGTATCAGGCAGTAAATTAGGCAGTTCATTATTCAGAGAGGACATTCAGTCCAAAAATAGATACCAAGGGAAGGCTCTTGATCTTCTGACTTGGGTTTCATGATGATAAATACAGTATTGTGTGGATACCCTCTCTGTGGTAGGTTAAATTCCTGCCCTAAAGAATCTGAGAGCTCAGGCTGAGGTGCCTGGCTCTTATTTCTAGATCAACCTGACTTACTTCTTCTGTTGTTTTCCCTCCAACAAAACCACCTTCTTCATATTTCTGCTCTTACTGCACATACATACACACACACGAAAACATCATTTAACAGAAACAAATATTAATCTAAAACCTACCCGAGGTTTCTTCACATGATTATGAGTCATATCTGGCTCCAATTCCTGGTGTTTCCTGAATTCTTCTTCACTGGATTGCTATTTAAAGCTCTACCTTTAAACCAGCCTTAGGTTTCTCAAAGCCCTTGCCCCTTAACACCCTCCCACCTTTCCAAAGCACCTACAAGCAGAGGGCTAATTTTGCATCGTTTTGTTTTGTTTTGCTTCTGGAACTGTGGGTTTGAGTTATGGGGAAAGGGGTAACATGTCAGCCAAATACATTTAAGGTGCTTTTGAGACATTCCTGTCCTTACAGGCCATGGTGACCACTAGACGAAGCTGCCCTGGATTCTCAAGGAACCTGGTGAGAAAGCATCAGGATGGGAGAAAACTTATTTTGCACTATTACTAAGTAGAGGATCCAGCATATTCACACACATATTAACCATTGAAAACAGCAGCCTTTACATGTCTATCTGGATCACTGCTGCTTGAAGATACAGTGAGCAGACCTATCTTTCCTTTCCCACTACAAACTCTAACTCCTTTTAACCTTAATCTGAGCTAGGTACTTCCACAGCGAAGTGAACAGGGCAGACCAATGGGTTGTGCAAAGAAAATATTAGCCATTCTAGTGGCGTGCTTTTAGACTTTAAATTCTATTGTCTGTGTCTTATTAATTGTATATTTATCAAAGTTATAAAAATAAACACCCAAACAAATATACATTGTGAGAGTATAACCCCAATTTTTTATGGCTTCAAAATAGTGGGAAGTCTCTGTTCCTGAACCACTTTCTGATGACATGTATTCAGGGAATGTTCTCAGGGGAGTGGCAGCCTCTCCTCCACTTTATTGAGACACCCGTGCAGGCTTTCTATGGGGCCGGCTGACTTCTGAGGGAGTTTTTCACCTGATCTTTGTGGTATCACCATTTCTTCTGCCTTTTTGTGGCCTCTCCCCTTCTTCTGCCATCCCTCCTCCAATGTATCTTTGCTCAAGGAGCAGAGCAGAACAAAAAGTATTTCCCTCTCTCCTGAAAGACGTCTTGTGACTGAACAGATATTGTGTTCCCTCTCCCTCTCCTGCTCATATTAAGAGAAGTTGACTGCTCTGAGGTTATGTTCCGGATCCATGATGCTGATAGGAAAGAAACGCATCCTGTCAAGAACCTATTCTTGGGCATGTGGGATAAGTCTCCAATGTTACAGAACAGGGAAATACTTGGATTCTGAAGTAAAGCATCTGCCAGTTCTAACTTGAATGAGCTGGATTTTAAACCTAGTGCTTGCATTCCGTGGCACAGTCCTTTCCCCTTCCCTATTTCTGTTTCCAGACTGTGAAACGTCAGAACCAGGAATCACGAGATCTGCTTTATATTTGAATTCTCTACTCAGTGTGCCCAGTACCTTACCTTTAGTAGCCTTTCAATGAATATTTGTGGATTTGGCAGGATTTACTTTAAGATAGTACTTTACACTAATCTAAGGCATTGGTTCTCCAACCTTAGCATGAGTCAGAACCAACTGGAAAGCTTTTTAAAACACAGATAACTGGACCTCAACCCAAGAGATTCTGATTCAGTAGGTCTGGGGAGAGACCCTAGAATCTGTATCTGTTCTTTCAAATTCCCAGGTGGTGCCGATTCTGCTGATTAGGGACCACACTTTAAGAACCACTGATCAAAGAAGTGTGCTATCTATTCTCTGTAAGGATAGAAAAAAGGAAAGATCTAGGAATAGAAAGATCAGATTCATTTTTAAATGTTTATTTCCTTCTAATAATAAGACGATGTTATATTTCTAATTACGCAGAACAAACTGTATAAAAACTAAAAGTGAATAAATTTGGAATTACTTAAATTATGTTTTCTCTGTTATATGACAAATAAGGATAATTAAAGACTAGGCTTAACAGTCACAATAATATAGGTGATGTATATAAAGTATACAATTTAAAAATTATTTTCCAAGAGAAAATCTTATTTCTTTTGGAAAACAGCCTTTCAAGTTATATGTAATCATTCACATTTTACAAGTGAAGAGAAAGTTCAGAGTTGTTGAGTAAGTTTGGCCCAAAGCCAAACAACTCCTAAGTAGTGAAGTTCACATTGGCACTGGAGCAAGCTGTTTTCATCCTATTTTCCATCTTCTATCCCACTTCTCCAAAGTCTGGTATTTCTGTTTTGTGATGTCCCCAAGACTAACTAGAGTGTAAAACAGAATATTAAGCAGGCCATCATCAAGGGAGTAAAGTGTGAACTGGAATTAGAGGACCTGGGTTCCAGACTCTTCTTGTCACTAATTAACTGGGAAAGCATGGGCAAGTGTGTTAACCTCTATGTGTCTCAGATTCATCATCTATAAATGAAAATAATAAAATCTGCTTTATCTTCTTCATAAGACTGTGTGAAAATCAAATTTTATAATGTAGTTTTAATTTAATCTATTTATTCATACCACCCTTATTGCATAAAGGATCTAGAGAGGTTTTTCTATATAGAAAATAGCTTAGAAATGTATAAAGTATATTAGAAATTTAAGGTCTGATGATTAGGCAGAATGAGATTATAACTTGTATTAATATAGTTTAGCTGTCTCTGAATGGAATACAAAGATAGATTAGATTAATCATTAATATTTAAGGCACTTAGAGCAAGTTATAAAATAAACAAAGAATATGGAATGACCTAGTGAGGGTTATAATCTACTCGCTGGAACTATTAAGAGTAGGGAAAAAATGCTACAAGTGGTTCCATACTCTGAAATAAGAACACAATTCTGGTACAAGGAAGGGAACATCAGTAGTGCAGCTGTTTCCCCAAAGGGGGGAAAATTTGAATCAACCTTTCTCCTACCGACTTCCCTGCTTTCTTCCCTTCAAATGCTTTCCAAAAAGTTTTGAAATATGTCTTCTGAAATTCATATTTGTTCAATATTCTCATATAATTTATTTTGCATCTACCAACATGATATTCTAAATGGAATTTTAATTTGAAGTATTTCTTTTAATGACCCTAACAACATTGACTTGCTAGTGAGTACTCTAATGTATTATTTCTAGAAGCCCAGCCCTTGTCTAGTTATGTTCACTTCCATTTAACTTAATTGAAACACAGAATACTGAATCCAAAAGCTACCTTAAAACAACATTGAGTCCCCAGCCCCTCATTTCACAGATGAGGAAGAAAGAAGCCTAGACTAGTGGTTAAAAGCAGGTAGCTAGTTAATGACAAAGCTTCTACTAGAACCAAAGGATCCATCGTTCCCACAACAGCTTTCTCTTCACCATATCATGCTACACCTGCTGGAGTTTCCACCTTTATCTAGGAAGCTAAGAAACAAATCATAGGCCCTTCCTGAGAGGCAGAAAGTCCAGAAAAAAGTGCACAAAGTACAAAAAATATTTAGATGGGGCCACACAATATGCATTGGAATCTTGGAATCTAAGTTTTTACTTAGCACTGACATGAGTCATGTGGCTTTACTTCAGTGAGCCTCAACTTATTCTTTTATGAAATGGGGACCCAAAATATCCACGTTAGAGGATCTGTGGTGTGATAGAACATGGCCAACTTTGCTCAGAGTACATTAGGTAAATAATAAATTTAACTTCTCTCTGTTCCTCATTTCTCACGCTGCTTCATCTTTCTGCAGGTAATACTTTCTGGTGATCATTATTTCTCTCCCTTGCATCTGTAGGATTAAATTCCTGGATCTTCCCTTCTCCTCTATGACTGTTCCTTTTTCACCTCCTATGCGGGTTCCCCTTCCCCTTCAGTCCTTACCCTTTCACCATGAGCAAGCCCAGATCCCCTTCCCTTTTCCCCTCTGAATCTTCTTTTACAAACTTCTTTCAGGGCATTCACAATGAGTGGGAGTTGCTTATAGTGAAAAGGTGATGCCAGCAGTATCCCTCTTCCCCCTGTAGTCTGAGGACCCTTTCAACAGACTCTAAACATGCTCTTCGTAACCATTATCCAGGCATTTGGAAAACTGCTAATGACATATTCCCAACCTGGCTAATAAATGCCTCAACAGTGTGAATATTAAATTTCAGTTTTTATTCAATTCTTGTTTCATGCATAATATTTTCAGTTTTAGGAAGTCTTCCTTATATACCTGTTGCCACAGCAAGATGTGTGACACTTGTCTGAGTTCCACTTTGACCTTTCACCTGTGTTGAAATATAAAGTTTGAAAGAATAAGTAGAAATAAAGGATATTTGTAAGAAAGCCAGAGAATCATTCACTTGAAAATATCTCCATTATTTTGAAACTCTGAGAAGTCGCCAACATCATTGCAAGATTTGGCTTGTGTACACCTGGAAAATATGAGGCTTTAATATTTCATGTTGACAGTCCAGCTTCACTTCCCCCGGGGGTTGGGGGGAGGCTAAACTACATGTGTTAAACCTCTTGCTAAACTATAACTCAGCCTATGCCACAGGGGCTTCTTGGTGGCCTCTTAGTCTTTCAATATTCGCCCCCTTCCTTTTCAACCAATATGAATTTATTTAGCCATTCCTAAATTGGAACAAAGTACCATTCAGGGTCAGCTTTAGCCCCAGGTACAGAAGGCAGATATTTATAGGGTATGATTTTTAAAAGTCCAAAAGCATCCTACAGAAAATACTTTCTCTAATAGCCTTATTGAAATTCCCATATTAGTCACTTCCTTGGAACGAAGCAGTGAGAAAAAAATTATCTCTTAATATATACAAGCTATCTTAAAGTCATGGCACATAAAGCCCCTTTCATTTACTGGTCAAACTAGATAATTAGTCACTTAGAAGGACTGAAGAGAGGAAAACTATGATAGGAAAGTGGAGGAAAAACAAGGCTCAGGGCACGTCCAAGCTTGGAAAGGAAACACGACCTGAACAGATGAAGGAAATGATAGAAAGGAGATATCACTAGAGACACCCCTCATGACCTTAAAATTATGGCTTGGGACCAACCCCAATGCTAGATATCCATACTTCCATCTGTCCATCCGTTCATCCATGTGAAAAGTGTTTAATGAGTAACTTTGTACAAGGCACTGTGATACTACACTAAGGACACAATGATGAAAAGAACTCAAGTCTTTATTCTTAAAGAGTTTACAAAGGAATAAAAGCATACAAATAAAATTTACAAGTCAGAGTCTTAGCTGCTGTAATAGATATCAGCTCATGCTGCTAAGAAATGGCATTTATGTATTACCTTGTGACGGACACGGTTCTATAGATATATTATTCATTTAATTCTTCCAACAAGGTTCTAAGATAGATACTATTATCGAGCCCATTTTACAAGTGAGAAAATGGTGATAGACCTTAAGTAACTTGGCAAAGTCTTACAGATAAAAAGAAACAGGATTGGGATTTGAGCCTAGCTTACCTTGCTCCAAAATCCATATTCTTAATGCTATGTTGCATAGCTCTCAAGAGCCCATAGGAGTTAGAGCCAAACTAAAATAAAATCCTTCAGAACTAAATATGAGAAATATTACACAGATTCTAATGATCATTCCTATTGGAATTTTCAGCTAGTCACGAAAGAAACGTAGGGTTATTATAGTCATTGCTTCACTCTCTAGAGCCTCCGTATAATCAACACGACTGGCTGCAAGCTTTAACATCAAGCCTATTCATTGATGATCTGTATCCTCAAGGGTTAAGAAGGGTTAGTAGGACACCGTTGAGTTACTACGATTTGACCATTTTCCTTGTGAGTAGAGACAGGCTGGGGCATTTCTTGGGCTCACCAAGGAAACAGATGATGAAAAAAAGTATAGGGAGGCCAGTGAAGATTTGTGAGCAAGACAAATTTTGTCAGGGTACAGGGAGGAGACCTAGGAGACTGTAGCATCTAATTTGATACACTTATAAGCCACAAACATGTCTGAATGACCAAGAGCCAGCTACCGCCACAAAATAACCAGGATAGGTTTGGAGTCAGCAGGGAAGAGCTGGGAAGAAGGCCAGGCCGATAATGAAAGGGGGCATTAAGGTACACATTAAACTCTCCAAAGGGAAAAAAATAAGCAAAATTTCCAAGACACCCCTAACAAAAAGTTGAAGTATTAACATTTTTGCTAAAGCAGCAAAAATGGCAAATTTGATGGTTTCACTGAGTACATTATATTGCTTTTTTTCTTGACGCGGGGAGGTGGGAAAGCTTCACTGAGTAATAGTAAGTGAGAATGTAAGAGACTTTTCCAAAGTGGTACATCAACCAATTACTTGAAGTTTGAAGGGAGCAGTTTATTTTTCTGGCATTAAGAACTCAGCATATTTGGGGCTGGCATCCAATGGCTGAGTCCAGTTCCCTGAGCGACGTGGGATTCCAGATGGGAGAGAAGCTGTCTTATTTCGAGGAGTAAAGCTGCCATCAGAACCCAGGGAGCTTGAGTGAAATTTCAGACATCTGATTTTGTCAGAGTTCGGATTCCTCTCCTTTGAAATGCCCTGCCTTAATAAGCACTTTAAACCATTGTCAATCTTTCCAGCGAACATGTCTCCCTGTGATTGGGAAAATTAATGAACAGGCACTAGCTAATATAATTAAACCCAAACACTCCTGATTTCAGCATTAAGAAAAAGCCACTGCCCTGATTTTCTCTTGACAACACAAAAGTCTGGCCATCCCCAAACTGTTTAATTATTGAAACGAACGGTAACAGTACACTGGATAGGGGCAGAGGTCGCTGAACAGTACTGCAAGTCAGAAGGCATGCAGGGCTGACAGAGGGCCTGCCGACGCCTTGGGCTGCAGCTCCAGACCCACACACTTTTTCTCAGGCAGCCAGCCTCTGATAGGTAGCTTGATAGCGGGACTAATTTGCTCGTATTCCAAAGGTCCAACGGTGCTTGCTTGTTTTAAGACAAGCCAAAGTATGCTCTGGTGAGCACCACGACATTGCAATTCCCATGCCCTACCACATTCCTCTTTCCGATCCCAGGGTTTTTTTTTTTTTTGTCTCCCTACGTGCTGTCCAGGATGTAGACAAAATGAATTCCAAGTGATCTATGTAGGGGTGGCTTTTTTTAGAAACAAACAGCAAATTAAGAAGGGGAAACAAAATCCTGTTCTCACTTTTTTTTTTGGAGGGGGTGTATATGTTTATTTTCTCAGAAACATTTTCTGGCAGTGACAACAGAACTCAGTTCTACGAAAGTATCTTTCCCTCCCCTACCCACCCCCCAAATTTCAAAATACTAAATATTAACCCTCTATTTTGCTTAACTTCTTCTCTGCCTCTCAGATCTAATAGAACCTATATCTTTCTTTAAACAGTGATGTCCAATGTTCTATGATTCTAGAATAATCCCATCTCCTGGAAAGGAGGGATTTATTTTTTCTCTAGTATGTCATTAATAATATTTAGGCTCTTACCAAAGATGATGGGGGGAATAAAGCTGGAAAATGTTACTAGATATATTAATATGAGATACATCAGAGTAAAAGTGAGATTTTCAAATGTTATTATTTAATATTCAATATTATTATTTAATAATCAAGAAAAATTATAAAAACAAGTATTCAATGGTTTAATAAAAAGAAAATTTCTAAACATTTTGTGTGCTCTGGATTACGAAAATATTTTTTTTTAAAGAAAAAATAACTCTCAGAAGTAATGGAGTCTTTGGTAGAATCAGACACAAACTTGTTCCCAATCTTCCGATTTAACACGGTTCTCTTGGATGCTGCCCCTACCCCACTCCACTAGTAACAACGGACCCGTTATTTCTCTTACCTTACTAAAACTTGCTCTAAGCCTATGTAATGATAAAGCTTGAAAGGGGCTTGGTAATCTTTTAATAATAGAATTTGAATATGTGGCCTCCTTTTAAGACTAGCAACGGTAATGGGAGGATTAGATATTGTCATATATGCATACCATTTTTATCCAAACTGAACACCTTTGAGAGTGAAAACGGAACAATTAATGATTGAACTGGGACAAGAGGCCTAAGCCAGAACTATTCCAGGTAAAATGGGACACGTTATGTATTTATCTAAATATTTGATAGTAAAGAAATTCATGTTTAGACATAAGGTACTGTCCCCTTATTCCAAGACCCCCATTGGATGTCTGAAACCACTGATAGTACCAAATCTTATTTATACTATGTTTTTTCCTATACATACATCCTTATGATAAAGTTAATTTATAAATTTGGCAGAGTAAGAGATTAACAATAACTAATAATAAAATAGAACGATTATAAAAATATACGGTAACAAAAGTTACGTGAATGTGGTCTCCCTCTCTCAAAATAGCTTATTGTACAAATTTAATGCCTTTTCCATTTTAACTAAGCACTTAGCCCACACTGTGGCCATAACTTTTGCAGTTTGGGGTGCAACAGCAAAACTAGTTCGAATTTATTTTTCTCTCTTCATAAGTTCGTGGATAGAAGATCTGTTCATTCCACAGATCTTAGCAACCTCAGCACACCATTCTTTTTCTTTCTTTGTTAGGTCAAGAACTTTCACCTTTTTGCTTAAAGGAAACACTTTACGGCTCCTCTTTGGCATATGCTAGTTGCCAGCGTCACTGCTTTGCACTCTGAGACCAATACTGACTAAAATAAGGGTTACTTGAAAACAAGCACTGTGATACCAAAAAGGCTGACCTGATAACGAAGACGGCTACCAAGTGACTAATGGGGAATATGCTGGACCAAGGGATGATTCACCTCCTGAGTGGACAGAGCAGGAGGGCTCCAGATTTCACCACGCTACTCAGAAAATGCCACAATTTAACACTATGAATGGTTTCTTTCTGGAATTTTCCATTTAATATTTTCAAACTGGGTAACTAAAATGACAGAAAGCAAAACCTTGCATAAGGAGGGACTACTATACATTAGATGACTGGATCTGCCATTTTCTTAGCCAGACTACTCCCTTTGCCTTTTTCAGTTACAGCTCCCATCCCTTAAGCTGAACTCCTGGATAAACACTGCCAGCCTCCTAGGTTCTCAGCTCAAGCTTTGCCAGCACCAAATAGTCTCCAGTCTTCCCAGACAGACTTGCTGGGACCCAGTGAAATTTTAGTATCTGCGGGCCAGAGTGAGAGCTCTCTACCATCGCTCAGCAGCCCCTCTATCCTAGTCTAGCTGCCCAGGAGCCAAGAATCCCCATGTGAGAAAACTTCGTGGATTATGCTTGGGGGAAACAATAAGGACGTGTGAAAATGTAGTAAGAATCTATTATAAACTGACTTAGTAGTACAAGAATTTAGTATCATGGGAAAAAATCCTAAACTCCACAATATTATAGCACAGAAACTTGGCACTGCCATGACAAATTTGGTTGTAGCTGCCTCCAGATACAGCTGTGATAGCGAAGGTTCCTGGCGGTCCCTTTGGATACATTTTGTGAAAATGTAAAGAATGGCTAGCAGTGGGTTTCAAACTTTAGTATTTATTATAAGAACCACCTGGGGTCCTTAGTTAAAATGGTTCCTGGGTTCCCTCCCCCTCAGCAGGTTTGATTAGATGCCTAAGAATCAACATCTTTAATAAGCCCATCAGGTGGTTTAGATATAAGGGGTCCATGCAAACAAAAGCACTGGTAAAGGCTTCATCTTTCTCAGTCATTCTCTTACCAATACACAAGATGCCAGGAGCCTGTAAGTAGCCTCTTCTGGTTGCCTAGAAGGCCTCATGTACTGGGAGGGATGTACAGACCTACCTAAGACTGGGAAAGAGACTCCCTCATTCCTATAAAAGTGGCATGGTGTGTGTCCTGAGAAAATAGACCAATTTGGGCATAGACTTAAAATTAAGAACTAAGCTCAGTCTCCAGAGAAATAATGTTAAGTATAGACTAAACCCCATTCAAGAAGAAACTGGGATTCCCTTTATGATCTAGCCTTGGCAAAGAAAAGTTAAAATGTGGCTCAGCCACACCAGCGATGTACAGGAACAGACTGCAGGGAATACAAATGGAAATTACTGTTAGGGAAACAACTGAATTTTTCAAATAAGGTGAGTTTTCCTTGTTGGTTGTCTAATTTAACATTCCAATAGGAGAAGAAATCCAGCGTCTGAAAAGTGTACTTACTCCATTCTTTAAATAGCATCACAGCTTTTTTCATTTCTCTCCACACTGCGTTTTGTTGTTTTTGTCTCGGAGACTTGAAGGCAGGGCCAGGACTTGCACTGGGAGGCCTGTGGATTACAGGAAATAATGACCTGTATATATTTAGTTGTTCAAAGGAAATTAGAGTAGCCTGATTTTTATTATTCCCCATTGCCCCATGTTCTCTGGTGTAAAAACTTGCCCTATTCTCTAATTTACTTTTACATCATCCAAAATGTATACCATTTAGCCCAGATTCTCCCATGACCAATCAGGACCTGCTGCTAGCTAGGTTAACAAAACCTTCCAGGGAATGGGAAGCCATCCTAATGCAGGCCAGCCAAAGACACCAAAGAGCTGATCTTTCTGGAGAGTATGTGAACTGGAGAAAGTAATTTACCAACTTCTCCCCTTAGGTAGTCAGTGACCACTGGATGCCCCTCCTACTGAATGTGACAGCTAACCTTTTCAGGACCGGTATCATTTTAGATTAACCTTCTTCTGTAAAAGTGTGTAGGCAATTTCCTTACATTAAGTTTTTAATTGTTAGTCTATCAGTGTATTTACAGTGGCACTGCATCTCTGTCCTGACTTTTGTTCTTTTTTCCCCAACTCTTACCACCAAGTTTGTATATTCTCTTTAATGTTAATATCCAAAATCTGAAATTCATCTGCTTGTATTTTTAATTTAGAGGAAGGAACTTTTCTGATTCAGATTTTTTTTAAGAATTATGATTAGATATTTAAATTATGTTTTTATTGATATTTTCTAACACCTATCATCTGTATTTGCTAGAATACTGGGGGGAGGGAGGGCCATGGTGGGAAATATTTTCTTATTGGAGAGGAATATCATAATATCTTCAGAACATTTACAACTTATCAGCTTTTCTTTTCATTATAACTCTATATAGTTGACAGACACTTCAAGATGAAAGTAACATTTGAAAGGTAGGCAAAATTGATTTTTGTAGATTCAGTGTGTTTTTTGGGGACATTTAATGAAGTTTTGTGGATTCTCTCAATTCTGTTACAATAGTTTAACTTGTATACTCTTTAACTGCTAGGATTTGGCAGGGTAAAAATGAAGAGAAATAGTAAGTAGTTTTAATAATCATAACTTCTGAAAATCACTCCAACAGGATCATATTTTAAGAGCTCAATAAATGTGGCCTTTATAAACTTTTCTTCATCCCTCCCAAAACATTTCTTTTCAGTCTGGGCAGTTGCCTCATTATTAAATAGGGTCTCTATTCCAAAACAAACTCAAGTCACTCGTATTCATTTTACTTTAATTTTCTTCAGTCTCATATATTGTAAGATTAATTATTCGTTTTGTTTTGTCCCCTCCCTGCCCCTTCTGAAGCAGCAGAAATCCACCTCATTTTCCTACTTACAATTTCTTAAAAAGAACATTTTTCCTTTTTTAATACTTTCTCAAAGTTGATACCTCAGAATGTCCCTCACTTTTTCCTAAAATACGCCTAACTCTCCTAAAATATTAATCTCTGGTTCTGGTTCAAGACACAATTTTTATAACACTTGCTACTTTATAGTAACTTTAATGACTGAACCATACTTTATTATCAGAGTTTAGGTAGTTTCTTTCACCAAATCACCTGCCATGATCTAAAATCTAATCTTAGGTAACATGATGACTTGACTGGGTCTGTATTCAGAGGTTGTAGAAGTTCTTTCTGGATTCTCTGGCTCATTAAACCTCCAAGGACTTTTGAGCTTCAGGCAAATCTGGGATATGAATAGTTTATACCTCAGTGTGTATTTAAATCAGCCAATGCTTGTCCTTTCCAGAAAGTTCACCAGGTAGGTGGCTGATGGTGGGGTCAGGGGTGAGGGAGGTGAATAGGGAATAATGTAGTGAAGCGGAGAAGAGAAATACTGATTGTTTTCTCTGCAGCAACAAAATTATTCAGTTGCCAAATGTCAAGTGGAAAATATTTATTCTCATTGATTATATTCATTCCAAAATGATTCCATAGGGAATCATGAAAAAATCATGGCATGACAGATAATATATAGAATTATTTCTTTCAAGATAGAAATTTGTGTTTTTCCCTCCCCCTTTTTCCTGTAGGTTTATATACAGAATTTCAATTCTCTTCCATTTAGCTTTATGTTTGTCCTTATGCCAGTACCAAATGGTCTTGATTAATGTAGCTTTGTAGTAAGTTTTTTTTTTCACATCTTTATTGGAGTATAATTGCTTTACAATGTTGTGTTAGTTTTTGCTGTAAAACAAATTGAATCAGCTATTATATATACATATATCCCCATATCCCCTCCCTCTTGAGCCTCCCTCCCACACTCCCTATCCCACCCCTCATCACAAAGCATCGAGCTGATCTCCCTGTGCTATGCGGCAGCTTCACATTAGCCATCTATTTTACATTTGGTAGTGTATGTCTGTCAATGCTACTCTCTCACTTCGTCCCAGCTTCCCCTTCCCTCCCTGTATCCTCAAGTCTGTTCTCTACATCTGCAACTTTATTCCTGCCCTGCCACTAGCTTCATCAATATCGTTTTTTTTAGATTCCATATATATGTGTTAGCATACGGTATTTGTTTTTCTCTTTCTGACTTACTTCAGTCTGTATGACAGACTCTAGGTCCATCCACCTCATGTAGTAAGTTTTTAAAACAGGATGTGTGAGTCCTTCAACTTTGTTCTTCTTTTCCAAGATTGGTTTGACTATTCTGGGTCCCTTGAATGAATTTTAGCACCAGTTTGTAAAACAAAAAAAAAAAACAATTGGGATTCTGAGAAAGATTGTGTTGAATCTGTAGATCAATTTGGGGAGTATTGCCATCTTAACGATATGACATTTTCTGATCCATGAACATCAGATGTCTTCCCACTTATTTAAACGATTCTTAATTTCTTTCAAAAATATTTGTTTAGTTTTAAGAGTATAAATTTTGTACTTCATTTGTTAAATTTATTTCTAAGTATTTTATTTTTCTTGGATTTTTTTCTTAATTTGGTTTTCAGATTGTTCATTGCTATTGTATAAAATACAACAGAATTTTGTATTTTGGTCTTGTACCCTGAACCCTAGCTTAACTCATTTATTTGCTGTAAATATTTCAGTGGATTCTTTAGGATTTTCTATATTGAAGATAATTACTTCTGCAAATACAGACAGTTTTAATATTTCTTTTCCAATCAGGATGTCTTTTATTTCTTCTTCTTGCCTAATTACCCTTGCTAGAACTTCCAGTAAAATGTTAAATATAAGTGTCAAGAGTAACATCTTTGTCTTGTTCTTGATCTTAGGGAGAAAGCATTTAGCCTTTCACCCTTAAGTATGATGTAGTGAGGCATTTTTCATCAATGTCCTTCATCAAGTTAGGGAAGATCCCTTGAATGTCTAGTTTATTAAGTGCTTTTATCATGACAAAGTGTTGGACTTTGTCAAATGCTTTGTCTGCATCTATTGAGATGATCACGTAGTTTTTGTCCTTTATTCGATTGACATTGTGTATTCTATTATTGATTTTCAGATGTTAAGCCAACTTTGTATTCCTGGTATAAATCCCACTTGTTCCTGGTGTACTATCCTTTTTATATGTTACTGAATATGGTTTGCTAGTATTTTATTGATGAGTTTTTCATCTATATTGTTCTGTAGTTTACTTGTGATATCTTTGTCTAGTTTTTGTGTCAGAGTAATACTGGCCTCTTAGAATGAATTGGGAAGTGTTCTCTCCTATTCTAATTTATTGAAAGGTTCATGAAGAATTGGTACTACATCTTATTAAATGTTTGGTAGAATTTATTAGTGAAGCCACTTGGGTTTGGGATTTTCTTTGTAGGAAGGCTTTAAATTATTGATTCAATCTTTTACTTGTTATATGTTGCTCCTAACTGTATTTCTGCAGCTCTAAAATGGAGGCATTATTGTCTTATTTGCAAAACCCAAAATTCATTGAAAAATTGTCTTTGGTGGGTGTCATGTTGAGGGAGGATAAGGAGAAGAATTCCTCCAAATGAAGCAGCAAATAAGGAAGAGAAGAGACTTCCCTGGACTGAGGCAAGATGAGGAGTATCAGGCACTGTAGCATAGTACTGTGGATGGGTAACATGTTATGGAAGGGATGTGATGCAAGGAAAGACACTGGCCATGATGTTTGGTCTCCCAGAAACTCCAACTGCCTCTAGGGGCCCTGGGAGCTGCAGAGACACTAGACCTGAGGGTGCGTGTGTAGGCTGATACACATGGAGCCTCAACAGTACATACTGTATGTAGCCTCAGCAACATATAATATAATGACTAATGGTTGGAGGAGTCCCCCCAAATTTTGGCTTTACCTAAAACCCATGGTAGAATAGGGGCTTTGTTGGATTTGAATTTATTTAAGGAAAATAAAAATAAGCATCTTAGTTTGTTGACTAAAATTTGTATCTGTTTCAGTGGGAAGCCATTGGCATGCTTTATCTTCATAGTTCTCCAAAACAGACCAGCCAGGTCTGACCAGTCCTTCAGCAAAGCTGAGTTATCTAGAAATTCTTCTAGGATTTCAATCCCCTTTGGTGTAACATAGAGATTATGTTCCCTAATTCTGGAGCCAGAGTGCCTGGGATTAATGCTTGATTCAGATACTTAGCTGTTGTAGGACCTCAGATAATTAGTCTGTCTGTACCTCAGTTTTTTAGTTTTTTAAATAGGGGTAATCTATAATACCTAATGTAGTATCAATACCTACCATGAAGAGTTATATGGCAATTAAGTGTTATTTATTCCTTAGCTGCTATTACATTGGATATTATTCCAGAAATAACTAGTTGAAGAACTAAATTCTATGTCATGTGTGATTCTTACTGGAGTTATTAAATAGCCTCCCTTCTTCATCACTTTGACTTCTGATGTGGCACCATCCTTGCAATCACCAATTGTCAACATATCAGTCATCTTTTATTTTTCCTTTTCCACAGTTTTGAAAGATCTAGAGGTTCTTCTTTCACATTACTTTCATGGTCCTTTCCTTTTCCCCATTTCCTCTCCTTTATTCTCATGTTTTTTAACTCAAACTGTTAAGAAACCCCCTTCAGGGTTGCCTTTTTTCCTGTGAGCACTTTCTGAGTGCCTATATTCATCAAGCTTGGTACTGGTATTTTAAATCTATTATCTCCAATCTATTATGTCAGAGCCCTGCAGGATAAGTATCACCATACTCATTTTAGAAATGAGGAAACTAGTGAAGAAAGGTTTGAGGACCTACTCCAGTTCACTCAGCTGATACATGGCATGTAGAGCACACAGATTTAGTCTTCTTCTGAGTCTTAAGTCCATGTTGCCTCTTATCCTTCAAGCTACTGCCAAAGTAATTTAGCTATAGTGCAGCTTTGATTATAACACACCCATAAAATAAAGCCTAAACCCTTAGCCTTAAAATGCAAAGCCTGCTATAATCAGGCCCAAATATACATTTCCAGCCCCTCTACTCATTGATCCTTCTCACACCCAGTACACTCCAATCAAAACCCAAGCATGTCACATACTTCCCTGCAAGGATGCCTTTGTCCATGCCTGTCCCTTCTGCTAGATCATTCTTCTACCCAGTATCACCTCCACCGTAAGTGCTTTAAATCTCAGATAATTGTAAAATCTCCCCTTCTGTACTCCCATAGTAGTTCAGATATAGCCACCTTATAACTCCCATCATTCTGCTTAATGTGGGAAAAATACCAGAGCGTCTGGGTTGGTGAACACATAGAGGTGCTGGGAGGCTTGACACAGCCTTCTGCATTCCCCACAGAGGAGGCAGCCCTCACATAGAACAAAGGGGTATCTTGCTACTTTTCTGCACAATCATCTATCATTTCAGTAAATCTGAATGACAGTGCCTGGCCTGAAGCTACCATCGGTGCAGTGCTTTGGGGCCCTAGTTCCATCTTGCCCATTTCATGGGCTTATATTAAGATGATGGGAGGCAAGAGCCTTAAAGAGACCATGGAAATTGCTATATTAAATGCCAACTGCATGGCGAAGTAACTAGAAAAACGCTACAGATTTTTTTCAGGGTTTCAAGAGGTTATACAGCTCATGAATTTATTTGGCCCCAAGACCCTTCAAAAAGTCTGCAAATATTGAGGCTGTAAGATATGGCCAAGAGGTTCCAGGATTATGCTTCTGGAACCTGACAGTAGAACACCTTTCTCCTAACTCAGTCTTCTGGCTGGAGGCTGGGTGATGAACAATTCGGGATAAGACTTCCCTCCTCTGATGCCCTGTCTACATCATTCATCTGACTGTAGCAGCATTTGCAGGAGGGAGAGGAGGTGCTGTGAAGGTGGTGGTGATTAAAGTTACTACACAATACTTCCAAGTCATATTTTATCTCCAACCTTGACATCATTTTAATGTTTTATAGAGTGATTTCCTCACTTGCCCAAAGTTCATAATTGTCCAGATGCCTGACACACAATAGGCACTCAGCACATATGTGTTTAATAAATGAGAGAATGAACGGCTAGTAGAAAACAACAATGCAAATGACAACACAAATTCTGCGTCCTAACCACACCTACTGAATCAGAATTTCCAGGGGAGAGGTCTAGTGATCTGTACACTTAACAAGCACACCCTGGATGAGTGTTATCATGCAAGTTTGGGGCATATCACCTTAGGACAGACGTTTCCAAACTTAACTACTTATCATAATTACCTGGTGAGTATTTAAGAATCATAGATTTCTGGGCCCTACTTTGGGCTTCCTGAATCAGGGTCTAAATATAGGAATCTATGTTTCTAAAACAGCTCCTCAAATGGTTCCAGCTGTATGAGTCACTACAGCAGAATATGTTGTGCTGAATTAACTCAAAAATGGAACTGAGGTCAGGCTTAATGAATAATGAGATCAGCTTTGCTCGTTAAAGAAAAAACTCTCTTGTTTGGGTGACACAGGTGTATGCATTTGTCAGAACTCATCAAATGGTACACTTAAGATGTGTGCCTTTCACTGTATGTAAATTTTATCACCAAAATATGTGAAAAGATATACTAGATATAAATTCTAGTAATGCCATGTGTGCTGCAGTGTTTAAGGATGAAGTATACTGATGGCTGGAATGTTCCTTGAAGTGCATCAAAAATCAAGGTGGATAGCTGAACAGATCAAGCAAACAGAGCATCATTATAGTATCTAGGTGGTGGGTGTTCACGCTATAGTCCTTTAAACTTATCTTTATAAGTTTGAAAAATTTTATAGTTAAATGTTGAGGGGCCAAAAATAATAAAGAAAAATAAATAAATACCAGAGAGAGGTGGGATTGAAAGGATATCAGGGGAAGAGAGTTTGAGGGAAAAGCTGAGATTTGACTGAGAAGAAGCCTTTCTGGATTCAGCTAAAGTAGACAAGTAAAGGAAAAACCAAGGATGATGAGGAAGACAACAGTAATAGAGAATAAAATTACATTGTTCTGAGAAAGGAACCAACTTGTCTCATTCTCCCACTCCTTTGAACATATGCATCACGAGGCGAAGCGAAGGACATCGACATCGCCAGGTAAGAATTTTGGTAGCATAAGGTGCTTGGCTTCCATATGAAATTACTGGATTGGTGTGTTTTATACATTATATCTGGATATTAATTCAGAATATTTTGTGTGAGAGTGCCTATCCAGAATTGAAGATATTCCTAGGAACTAAGAGGGAAGGAAGAGGCTAGCAGTAGCCATATTCCATGTACTTAATTACTTGGACCGATTCATGGTGGAATACACTGATATGGATGTTACATGGTCATCTGTGAACACACTCTATTTTCCATCTCGGCCTAAAAGTACTGGAGTATGGAGAATGTGTCTGATCCACAATAACTAGCTTAGCACCTTTTCTGTATTGGTGCAGGGTTCAGGATTATTTGGCAGTTGATAGAGGATTTAGAGCCTGGTATTATAAGGACCCACTAATGTTGAGTTAGGCAGGTGGAGGGGTGTTGAGTGTCTCTCCAAAATCATAAAGGGAGGCTCAGCATGCCTTGCGCCGGAGTTGGGTGTGGCATTGTATGTTTATAAGACTTTATGTGGACAGCTTAAGGTAGGGTTTTTCAAACTTGGCACTATTTACTTTCCAGGCCAGTTCATTCTTTGTTGTGTGGGCCAGTGCCCTGCCTTGTAGGATGTTTAACAGCATCTCTGGCCTCTACTCACCACATTCCAGTAGCATTCCTCCAGTTAGGACAATCAAAAATATCTCCAGATATTGCCAAATATCCCCAGTGGGGCAAAATTATGCCCAGTTGAGAACAACTGGCTTAAGGCAATGGGCTGAGACAAGCATCTCAGGAGATTTGAATCCCAAAACTCATATAAACTACCTGGATGAAATGTCACTTTGAAGGAGCTTCCTGAAGAAGGAAAATTCAGGTATCAAAGAAACCACTTGGGAGTAAAGTTTAGAAGAGAATGGTAGGAAGTGAAGCCTAGAGCAATTCCTTCCCCCAGCTAGCTCAGCTACTGTAGCCACAACAAGTCTGTTTCTGTAGGACTTAGGAGCTGGATGATTTCAGAAGGCCTGGCTGAGGTTAACACCTAGGAAAAAGAATTGTCCCTATGGAATACAGCCACACATATTTATGATGCATTCTTAGGACCAGGGTTTAAGACACAGTGAACTTGCTAAGAGATAGTCATAATGTAGCACCAAGGAAGCAAGGAGGGACGGGGTGGGATCTAAGCTAGTGGTACTCAGATGTCAAGGCAAAGCAGCACTCCTCTCTAGGTTCTAGGAGGACAGGTGTACAGAACAGAGACGTAGAGAGCCATTATACCTGGCAAGAGCAAAGCCTGGTTCTCATTACCATATAAAGATAGAAGCCTGAGTGATGTCTGAGGAAAAAGTCAAGTTCTAGGAACGAGTAAGATTGAACCTGAGATTTCATGTGACCGGAGGCACTGCAGGGTTTGAGGGACGAGCTAGATTCTGGACTCAACCCTCAAGCCCAGAGGTAAGCAGGAGACACCATGTCAAGGGTGAGATAAGCAGTGATGGTGATTCAGAATGGGTGGACTCACCCCTACGCAGTCCTATTAGCCTGGTAGAGTGAGTCAGGAGAGGCTAACACTCCCTCTCTGCCCCAAGAATCACACCTTGGAAGGTTTTGCAATGACCTAGCTGAAACATTCAAGATATAACATTGTGTGAGGAGAAAAGGACACAAAACTGCATGTGTGTGTGTGTGTGTGTGTATGTGTGTATATGGCACCTAGGAAACACCTTGGAAGGAAAGAATGCAGATACTCTAAGATGTAGGATAAGAGGGGGTCGTGTCTGATTGTTCCTTCTTCATACTTTTCTCTATCTTCTATGTTTTGGGTAATGAGTATGAAATATTTTTATAGTCACTTTAGATATTCTAAAAAAAATGAACTTCCTATCTCAAACCAGGATTGGCCTAGGAATCAGGAACAGTTGATTTGCTAAGTAGGACAAATATTAGGCCTTGTGAAAAAGCTTGAGGAAGACACAGCCTGAGGAAAGTGTGGGAAATGTGGGAAATGTGGAAAATGTGGTTTGCTCAATGGAAATGAACACACTCTTACATAAACTTAACAAAAATGTAGCATGCGTCATCAGAGTACTTTCTTCCTAACACACAAGTATTTTGTAGTTTTGTAATAGAAGGCAACGTGTTCTCTTTTCCCCTACCCTACCACCAACTGCTCTCTGGGAAAAAAATAAATCCTCAACTCTTTGGCCACAAGTAACTATATATTGGACTATGGAGTACAGGGTTTGTTTGGAATGATGGATTGTTCGACAATAGAGCACAATCAGACAAGACCAGCCATCAATCACTTTAAATCAATGATAGACCTGGAGTGTGTTTTGTGCCATTTTCATTCATTCTAGTGCCCAGAGAGTTGCACGGAGAAACCTCATGACCTCACATGAGCAAAGAAAATGGCTTTTAAAGCTGTTTCTAGGCTCTATTCATCACTCATTCCTGGGTGAGATGCCAGGAAATAACTTTCATGTGTTTTTTTTTTTCAACTCATGTTTCTCACCTCAAAGTTTGGATGAAGGGTATGCATATAGACAAAAAAGGGAAAGAATCCACCTGAGTGGGCTAGATTTTCTGTCATGTGAATCATATTTAGCCCTCAACTTCTGAAGAAAAGTGTTCTTACTCATCAAACATTCTGCTCGGAATTCCCTCCTGTTTTTCTGGAAGGAAGTTGTGATTTAGTCATGATTTTCTCTGGGGTCATTTGGAGCAGGCCACTCTGGTCATCAGTGCATAATGAACATGGCTGTTATGTTCATTGGAGGACATCAGGAGCCTTCTCTGTCGGGCACAGGTACTTTCCCTTGTGACCCTCATGGCCCTAGTTATTCATGTGTAGAGCCTACCTTCAGAAGCCCTAAACCTCCTCTTTAGGGATACTGGCATCTCTCAGGGTTCGGAGTACTGATCACTGGAGGGGCTGAGGAGATAGTCTACTTCCTAGCCTTGAGAAGACTTCAAATACCCTGAAAACACCTCTTTTCTTCAGGCTGCCTTGTCACACAGCCTCATCAACTCAAAGCATTTGCTGAGCTCTGGTGCTCTCATGAATCCCCTCCAATGGTCCTGAAATGCAAGTCTTTTACCTCCTCATGGTCCCCTTTCCTTGTCCCAGAGGTGAATGGGAAAGTAATGGCGACTTAGCCCTTCAGAAACACTGGTGTTAACTCCACCAACTTAGGGTAAAGCTAGGGAAAGGACTGACAAAGCTAGCTTTTGTCTTATCTTATTACACGTATTTTCAATACAGAGGCTGGCTGGAATGAGTAATATTCTATTTCTTCCCATAACAAATGTACCCACTAAAAAACAGATTCTTTAGATTTCCCATCTCCCAGGGGAATACTCTACTATCTGTGTTGTAATACTGTCCTATGAATGCATACTACACACAGACCTCTAGCATGATGTAGGTACGATTCTATTCAACAATGCAGACAATTCTGCACATTTTTTAGAGTGTCAGGGTTCTATTAGTATATACACAATACTCAGTGAAAAGGTCAGTGGGATTGAAAGCTAGGGAAATAAAACACCAATAACACCTGGAATCTAAACACCTCAGGTTACAAGCAACCTGGAATAAGGGGAACTCACGGGCCTAAGAATCAAATCTCTGGTTTGACTCCAGATCACTTACTAGATAAAGAAGTACTGGCAAGGCACCAAGCCTCTCTTTTGAGCTTTAGATTCCCAGCATTTTGATGGAATGATTTTTGCTTTGGGGACTCTGTGTAGATTAAAAGCTATTTCTCTTACAACTGTATCAAATTCCCCTTTCCTCACTTATCTATGACAAAAATCTTGTCTTCAATGACAGTGATAGAATAAGAACACTGTTTTCATTATTTCTGTTGCTACGTTTATAGAGGCCAAGACAAACATGAATATTCCCAGTTAAATTATATACACATATGTATATATTCATATATAAGTTGCATGTATGTGTACATATATTTATGTGTATATACATATGTATTGTTAGTGGTATTGATAAAACAAGGACTCATCAATCTTTTTATTGCATTATAGACTGAATTAGGAAGAGCTGTCCACTCTGTCACTAAGCAAGTTGTAGTCAATCAAGGATGTGAGGAACTCTGATAACTTCAATAGTGAGGTAACTGTGTTCCTTGTGTTAAAGTAATTAAACCAAAAGGCCATCAAATTGAGGCGTCTAATGCCTTGGCAGCCTTTGTAAGCAAACTGAAATCTAAGCCAGAGGCAGGACACCCTAATCCACAGAAATGACAGTTAAGAACAACCAATCACAAACAGCCAAGTAGGCTTTCCTAAATAAGGCAAGTGCTTAAACTATAGCCAATCAAATAATCTCCTTCCTTTGCTTCTCACCTTCTCTATGAAAACCTATCCCCTCGCTCCTGTGGGTGAAGTGCTCCTAACCATCTTTGATATGGAGCCACCAAATTCAAATCTATATATGCTCAAATAAACTCTTGAAAATTCTAAGATGTTTTTTTGTTTTGTTTTTTTTTTTTTGCGTTACGCGGGCCTCTCACTGTTGTGGCCTCTCCCGTTGCGGAGCACAGGCTCCGGACGCGCAGGCTCAGCGGCCATGGCTCACGGGCCCAGCCACTCTGCGGCATGTGGGATCTTCCCAGACCGGGGCACGAACCCGTGTCCCCTGCATCGGCAGGCGGACTCTCAACCACTGCGTCACCAGGGAAGCCCCATCTAATATGTTTAATGTAACTTTTATAACTTGTTTAAAGAAAAAAAAAAAAAGCCTAAAACGGTTCAACCCTAAAACGCACTTAGGAGAAAATGTGTATACCAGTAGAGGAAGACCACAGATGTAACAGAGACACAAATCATATACCCTCCATCTCAGTCCTCGGAGTGGAAGCAAACATTGAACTCCCCATGTGCACAAGCTTCTTTAGTTGGAACCTAATGACAGACAAGAACATTGTTCTGGAAATGAGAAAATCAAGAAGTCTCACTCCTCCAGGGTAGACCAGTCAAGAGACCAAATTAGTTGCATTTTTATTTTTCCTGCTACAGCACAGATCTGTTGTTTGGCTACCAAATTACAGGTTGGGTATGGTTCTCACATACTTCTGCTTTTCATGTGCTGAACGGGAAGAGTAATAACAGGCTGCTTCTTTTACTTGTGGGATTTAGGTATTCTTCATTTTAGAATGGGTCATTTTTCTGAGAAAACCTGCCAGTTTAAAGGCTGGAGGTGTATGCCATTCATGTTGGGGGTTGGGGGAAGCTATAAAAATGAGAGGTTTTTGGCTAGAGAGAGTGGCTCTAGTTACTTGTTCCCATGTTTAAACGACATGTTTATGAGTCATACCCTTTATTATTTAATCCTAACAGCTTCATCCAAAGATCACTATCATCTAAATGACTACTTCAGAGAAGGGTATCTGGGAAATTTTACCAAGGAGAAAATTATACACATCCATCCAGTTATGGAGTACACTCTGCAAACACTTTTCATTCATTTTTTAAAATGCTCTATTGATAATCTATAAAAGATAATTAAACAAAGTATAACAGATATTGTCCTAATGCATAATGTCTGATATCCTGGACAGGAGACTAGTTAAGTATAATATAACTTATATTGAGGGAAACAACCGCACTCAGATATTACCCATTAGTAGTTGAATCAATCAACATTCATACAAATATCGTTTTCTTCATTGTCTAGTTTATGGATCTGCTCAGGCATCAGTGGGAAATGAAAAATGACTCCTTGGCATAAGATTCTGGAGAAATTCTGGATTCGCAGAATCAAGTGACAACTGAGAGGATTATAGGAACACTTTAGTGAGAGACGCTTTATCCCTCTGACTTAAAGCAATATTAGGGAATGGCACAAGCCAACACGGGAAAGAACGTTGGAAATTTGACTCATCAGAGAATTTCTAAAGAACTCTGTTGGCAGCCAGGACGTATCTTGAGGACATATGGGTTACTTCAAACGAGATGTATTCATTCTTTTTTTCTTAAAAGAAAAGCAAGAAGGAAAGAAGGGAAAAGCAGGCGTTTCCTTGCCCGCAAGTCATTTATCTCGTCCAGAGATTAAAAAATAAAACATTATCATTTATATCACCCTTCATATTTGTGGAAGAAGATGCCATTATTCTATTTTATTAAAAGAGGAAATGGAAGAACACAGGGTCCAAGTGATTTCTACTTAGGGAAGAAAAGAAATTCAGCAGTTCCAATTATTCTTCTCAGAACCGATAGCTACATCAAGAGGAGTCGACAGCGCTGAAGAGAACTCTAACTTTCCTAAGAGAATGCGTATTCTACAATCCCATTTACAACTCTTCTGTATGAGTATGTTTCCTCCATCACCTAAAATAACAAGCTCTTTTATGGACCTATCATTTCCATTGCCCAAATAGTCAAGGTCTGTTGATTAAAAGGAGAAAGTCCAGGGCTTCCCTGGTGGCGCAGTGGTTGAGAGTCCTCCTGCCGATGCAGGGGACACGGGTTCGTGCCCCGGTCCGGGAAGATCCCACATGCCGCAGAGCGGCTGGGCCCGTGAGCCATGGCCGTTGAGCCTGCGCGTCCGGAGCCTGTGCTCCGCAACGGGAGAGGCCACAACAGTGAGAGGCCCGCGTACCGCAAAAAAAAAAAAAAAAAAAAAACAACAAAAAAAGGAGGAAGTCCAAGTTCATCCTAAGAGAAAAACAACCCGAATTGCTTGCCTTACTAGGTGCATAAATTAGTCCACCTTGGACATTGTATGGTTTATATAAAATTGGGATTTCTTTATATAAGGGAAAAGCCAATAAAATATGAGTAATGGGTTAACAAGATCTTTATTAATAAAATATTATTAGAAGTAAAGGTTTCAGATTATAATCTATATGTAATGATTTGAGTGGACATAAATAATATGTGAAAAAAATCAAAGCTCAAGGTGAGATGGAATTATCGCCAATATCCTCAATAATTATTGGACTTTCAATATTTAAGAAGAATGTTCTAACTATGCATATTTCACCAGTTATAAAGTTCCTCTCAGCACTTAAGCAGCAAAACAGGGAAATTTAAAAAAATGACAAAAACACTTTTGATCTAAGCTGTGTTCAGTGCTTTGTTTATCTATGGTTTTGGATTATTCTCATAAATAATCTAAATCCCAAGACTTCCATCCTTTTCTTTGACAATTTGTTGACTTAATAAAGTCATTTTTCTTCATCTCTCTTTCAAATGTCTTACGTCCACGATCTTTCTTAAAGCTGAAAGCTTATTGGGAGCACAGAGAAAGGTTACATTTTAACTCACAACCTTTCCAATACTCCCTACCTGTTCTTATATTTTCTGAGTCTTTATTTTCACAAATAACAAGGAGTGATTGCTTCAAGCTCACTTTAAAGCAAGCAGAGCATGTTAAACACCAGGTGGGGTTTAGTGTCCTCTTATAGGAAGATGCCATTCCTCAATGCTCTGTGCTTTGCAATGAGGTGATTAGATGATCTTGTTGACCCAGAGTTCCTCTACCGCAGCAGACGTCAAAGCTGCAGCAGGAGCAGTGCACAGCAGCAAGAGCTGCAGGTGTGCACTCTAAATCAATACATCTTTCCTTTCTCAGGACAACCTCCAGAGCGGATTCTCACTCGCTGCACATCTGGCTTATATTAATTGGTTGCTGAAAAAACATATGAAGATGCTGCATGTATAATCACATATTTACCAGAATGTCACAGTGTTCGATAGGAGACTCTCCCTGTGGCCATTTCTGTGATAGGGGGAAATGTGAAGAGTCACGTGGAGAGCTTCCAGTGACTTCTCAATTTTTTTTTTTTTTTTTTTTTTGCGGTACGGGGGCCTCTCACTGCTGTGGCCTGTCCGGTTGCTGAGCACAGGCTCCGGACGTGCAGGCTCAGCGGCCATGGCTCACGGGCCCAGCCGCTCCGCGGCATGTGGGATCTTCCCGGACCGGGGCACGAACCCGTGTCCCCTGCATCGGCAGGCGGACTCCCAACCACTGCGCCACCAGGGAAGCCCACTTCTCAATTTTTGACCACAGTTTTCTCTATGAGGGTAGTGAACTGAAGTTCTCAACAGTGATAACTGAAGAAACATTAGAGACAACGGATGAGATTCTCTCTTTGTGTCTGGACCCTTGCACGAGCCTCATAAATGATCCCCGCCCCTCCCCGAGCTTTGCCTTCCATCTATTCACCGCTCAGCAGAGTGTTCCTGGTAGATCCTAAGTGAGATCCTGCCTTTCCCCTGCTTAGCACCCTCCTTCCCATCTTATGTAGAGTAAAATGCACAGTCTCTCTGCGACCTTAGAAGCCCTCTGAGGTCCACCCCACTTCTTATCACTCTAACCTAACTTCCTGTGTCCTTCCCGTAGCTCAGTCCTCTCACACTCCAGTGGCCTTGATCTTCCAGGAAGACACCAGCAATCGCAGTGCCTTTATCTGCCGTGCTTTCCCCCACGTATCCCCATGG
Organism: Delphinus delphis; assembly: GCF_949987515.2. NCBI lineage: Eukaryota > Metazoa > Chordata > Mammalia > Artiodactyla > Delphinidae > Delphinus > Delphinus delphis. The sequence continues at coordinate 84,813,513 of NC_082689.1, forward strand.
CTCACTTCCTCACTTTCTTCAAATTTTTGTTCAAATATCACCTTTGCAGTGACGCCATCTCCGGCGTTTCTACTTAAAATTGTGCTTCTCCTACACCTATCTGCACCCCTACTCCTCCTGTTTCAATTTTCCCCATAGCATGTACTGCCTTCTAATATTCCACTTAATTTACTTATTCATCTTATCTATAATCTGTCTTCTTGCACAAGAATCTGTGCCCCCTGGGGACAGCGCTTTTTGCCTGTTTTGTTCACTGTTGCAAACAGTGCCTGGTGTGTAGTAGGTGCTCAGAACATTTGCACCCTGCGAGCAGTCCAGGAGAATTTGATTAAGGCTCTGAGGTGTTTAATTTAGCTGACTGCTTCCTAGAATGGGAACAAGCCTAACTACCTATTCAATCTTTGACACAATTAGCTCTACCGAAAGAAAGTCTCTGTTCTACAGCCAAAGACAACACCCTATTGGTATGCCTCCACCTAAGCACTGTATATAGTAAGTTACAACAATAAGAAAATGTGGATGACACAGTGCCGTTCATGGTGTGATCTGGAAAGGGAAAAATCCTTATAGCATGTACCCACCAATAGGTGGTATCAGTAAAAGCATTTTTACATGTGGCATGTTTATTTGGTTGCTATAGTGTATTTGTCCAGAAAGTTAGGATCGTTATAAGAAAAGGAGATATGAAATATATTTTAAAGCCAAACTGAACCAGGTATGTTTATGTTTTGTTAAACACATTAACAGTGATCCTCTTGCCAAAAACAAGGCATTTTATTTTACTAATATCATTAGTAAATATGTGTTTTTCTGGTTTTAAAAATATGTACTTTATTGTAAAAAAAAATCAAAGCTAATATAGTTCTGTACAACTAGGTAGGTTTGGGGATTTTAAAAAAATGTAACCATTATACTCTTGTCATTAGCAATCAAGTAACCTTGAATTTTTTCAAAAAAGCAATTAGCCTTTAAAAAAAACAAATGCTAATTAAAAATGACAACTTCCTTATCTAAGCAAACAACAGCTCAGAGTCAGTCTGTACTACCTACTATAAACTGATAATGCAGTAAACTATGGTTTAAAATGACCTCTTTTCAATTACTTTTTTTAAAATGTCCTCACAGCTGCAGAGAACTCACATGCTCTTTCCTGCCATGCTCAGTTGATTTATACTCTGAAGCTGGTTAAACTTTTGTGTATGTAAAGCTACATCCATACAAACCCTTATTTAGAAACTCATTAGTGCTTAAGTTAATGAATCTTCAGTTTTCCATGCTTTGAAACCTTAAAGATTCAAAAACCTCAAAAATAAAACAAAGACATTTGTAGGAAGAATGTTATATCAGGCTATCAGCAAGCATTAGGTCTTATGAAGCATTAATTTAGCAACTAGATGGATGTGAAATCTATAGTGAACCAGCATAATGAATGGGAAAACAGAGTAATTAAAAAAAAATCATCCCATTGAGTTCTGTCCTGTAAAATTGAAGAAATTCTGTAAAACACTCAAATACTCTTTAGAAGTCAAAAAAGAAAGAGTAGCTTGAAACTGAGCATACACGTCTTCCTAATTCCCTCCTATTTACCCATTCTGAGTCTCATATTTTTTCTCTTCCTCATCTTTTCTGTTCTTTGCTCCTGTGTATTTTGCAACTAACTCTACATGTTTATTTTTCTGCTCTCTTTTTTACTTTGTTCATTGTTTGTATCCCTCATTTTGCACAAAAAGAAGTTGCAGGTGCAGTTGGAGGGTGCAGTCTCAAAATCTGCTTGATTTCACTTAGATAAGGCTGCTCAGACCTAGACTCCTAGGGAAAGTAAAGAGCGAGGTCTGAAGCATAGGGGACTACTTTCCATCTTAGAGCCAAGCCCACGAGCTCTATGCTCCTAGCATGTCTGCATTAAGTGACAGAGCTGGCTACTGGGGAGTTAAGGCTCTGAACAGAACTCCTGGTATGTCAGGAAGTTCTGGATGACTGTATTTTGCTGAATGATGAAGTAGCAACTGCTGGAAATAATAATAGGCCTTAAAATAGCAAAAATTCCTAAATGACTATATCAGGGAGTGACCAATTTCTATCATGTGTTGATGTCAATTTAGAGCATGGATGTTCCCTAGAGAAAAAAGAAATGAGATTCCAGGCCTGCTTTTTCTGTGTGTGCAAGAGATTTCAACTACATAAAAAACCCTTCCAGGCTCAGCTATAGAGCATACTGGAAATGTCAAGAGGCCAAATGACAGGAAATGCATTCTGTATAATCATGCTGCTCTCATGTTTAATGTGGGAATAGGAAAATCCTCAATAGCATGGCATTCCTGGATGGATCTGAAACCACAAAATGCCACAGCTACAGAGTTAAGAAACAACTTCTATAGACTAAAACCCAAGAAGAAGTTACAGAAATCTCCTGAAAAGTGCATGCCATGTTAGTAACATTAAAGGTAAAATTGAAATGTATTTTATTAGAAATCCAGGATCATGAATATCAGAATATTGTCTGACCATCAGCCACTATCTCTCAGTTTCTAACTCCATCTTCACTCAATGTGGGGTCTATGGAGGAGAGATATATAATACGTGCAATGGCCATGGCTAAATAAATAAGTGTTCTTTATTCCTCTGATCCAGTAGGAAAAGCCCTGAAAACCTAGGCTGAACCAGAAGAAAACTCCTCTTCCCTAAGCTATGTACAGACTTATGTAGCCTCCAGCCTAAGTGGACTGCCAGCCCAGTTTACCCATATACTATAGACCTGAAATTATGAATTGGCGACTATGAGCTGAAACAGACTCATATGTGTATTGGCCCTCAATGTATTCTTAAAAATATGGATTTATTTGCAAACATTTAAAAATCAGAAGAGTTCATATTTTAAAAAAGATACTGCTGTTTTTCTGGGGAAGAAAGAAAAAGATCTGGACCACAGGACATTCAGGCCAACCTGCAACATTTTTCCAGAGCTGAAGCCTTGATACTCTGTCCATGAGGCAAAACTTCCAGTCTCTGTCACTCACTGTTGTGTCTCGTACACCAGATCTGCTTTGCTCATTTTCATCACCTCCCTGGCTTTGGATTGACACAGTTGACCTCAACTCTACACCTGAGTCTTGGCCTTCTCTATCTGAGAAAATCAATGGCAAGGAAGAAGGAGTTCAGAGAAAAGTGCTTCAAGAGAGAGGGGGGAAAGTAAGGGTTTCTTAATCAATAAAAACAACATGATTGTTCCACATAAGTTTTCTCAAGACTTGTCCCAATCTAAAAACACACAAAGAAGAAGGGATGACAAAGAATATCTAGGAAGACTAAAGAGAGTTTGAGGAGAGAGAAAGAGAAAGAGAAAGAGAGAGAATGAGGAAGAGAGAGACAGAGAGACTAGTACATTAGCATGTTAATGTCATAAATGTCTGACTGTCAACATTAACACTTCCTTTGGGAATCAAGTGCAGAATAGGACAAGGAGATTAGAAAGGGGACTGAAGTTTCACATAGAGGCCCCAATCTATAGTCCTATATTCACGGGACTATTTCTGAAGAGCTAATGAAGCATAAGGTTCATAGTCTTTCAAGATCCTATACCTATTTTTATATTTGTAATTTTGTATTCTTTTTCTCAAGGAGGACCCCCCCCCCGCAAGTTGTATATTGTATGTATTTCAGCCTCAAAAATGTGCATCTACCTCTGCCTATGTCCCAGATTTTGAATACCTTGACCAAATTTATCAGTCAAGGGAACAAAATGAAAAATATATGTATTTGATAAGGTGGCAAGTTTGTGTGTGTGTGTGTGTGTGTGTGTGTGTATCTGTGGCTAAGCCAAGTTGTTCAAGAAAAGGAGATAATCCAGTAGTTACTAAAACCAAATTTTATAAAAGGAGCAATCTCAGAAATTGCTTATTTTGAAGAACACCTTCTGAATCATTATACCAGAGAATAAACTACTTTCAAATATTTAAAAATACATTAAAATTCCATTAAAATCTGTTTTTATGAGTAAAATCAGAAGCACTGATATATATTCCTTAATTTAATATTCTGTGTCATCTAAGACTTGAGAGGTGTAATCTGACTCAAGGTTCCCCTGATCGTTAGTATAGGAAAATGTTTAGAGTTTTACCATAACTAAGTTTCAGAGGATAGTCCCAAAAATAATTATCAAAGAATAAAACCTATAACTATCAGCTAAAGTCACCGGTATATTATGTGTTCGGTCTGTTCTATAATCTCTAATATAATCGTTTATTCTTTTCATCTTTATAGTATCATCTTATACAAATATTGTAGGTGATAAGATATTGAAAGATTTTACTTTTCAATAATAATGTCTAAAAATATGATCTTTCCACCCATTAAAGTCTGAGCCTTATATCTGACATAGAACCAACGTGTAACCTATAGGTACTCAAATTATATACAGCTGCACAAGGAGAAGCGTGTCCTAGAGTTTCGACTACCTCTGGCTTCTCAGAGGCTTGATGCTTTTCATTCAGAAACTAGCTGTTCTGGATTAAAATGGAAGAATTTACTTTATTTCAACACAGAAATTTAAAATCAGGCATAAAGCAACAAGCTGGCATAAAGGGGATTCCATCTGTCATTAGGATATTAAAATATAATTAAATAATAATATACTGAGACTTGACAGTATGTTTCCTTACACCCATGCTATGGGTTTGTCAGATGGCTGACATGGATTAAAAGCAAGGACATTCTGAAACTATCAATAATAAAGACCCTTGATCTAGGTCCAAAAGAAACAGTCTTAAATACCCCACCATTATGGGAAATGTCCTAATAAGATTCCGTTTGTAAAATACATTAGCCCTTTCTTTTTCTTTTTTTTTTTTCTAGTCATGTTTTACCAAGTTTGTCGATGAAGACATTGAGGCCACATTTATAAAGTGGCGGGTGAAATAAACATGAAACTAGAAATGTGTGTTTCAGTAAAGATGATCTAACTGTTTCTTGCCAGATCAATCAGACAATACATTTTCAAGAGTAAAATTAGACCTTCTTAGATCTACTTAGAATTCTATTAAGTTTAAAGGCCAAAAACTTGTGGTTTATGGCTCTCCACTAAATACAAAGTTGTATTTTGTAGCAGTTAAACAAACTAACAAAAAAATTTAGCACATGCAAAATAGTTAATTTCCATATAGCATCTCTGGTTTTGCTCAGTCTTTGCTTTCATAGGCACACAAACACACACATATACACCGAGCTTTTCCTGAAACTACTGTCCCTGCAAATTTTTAATTAGAAATGTAAGGGTAACAAGAGAACGGCAGGAGACGTTAAGATCACCAAAACTCTTTTGTATGTGTGGGTATGTGTGTATGTTTTTCTTTCTTCTAATAACATATTTAGATTGATACTTTATTTTTATATATTTTGGATGCTGTTATGCTGTTTTGTTTTTGCTTTTGTGGGAAAAAAGTCCTTTTCTGATACCAAAATGTTTCCTACTTAGAAAACTATGTTTTCAGTTGTCAACATTTGAATTAATTTAGTAGTATAAATACCTCCAGAAATTTTAAAAATGGATTTTAAAAATTCTAGTGTTGTTCTAAAGAAAGGGAAGAAATGGTCTTCTGATAAATCAGGAATTTGTCTTTGTCCAATTGTCTTAGAGAAGCTATTTTTTTCCATCTTCTTTCTTATTTTGTGAGGTAATGAAATATTTAAATAACTGATACTTGGCAGAAACACTTATTCCCACAGTATTTCTTGCCAAAATGAAAGAAGAAAGATCCAAATATCAAACAAGGGATGCTGTATTTGTGAGATTATAGCCTGATTTTCTACATGACCTCCCCTTTAAAATAAAACACAGTACAATAAAATAAAACAAAATAAAATAATTGGAGGAATGGAAATCCAGAAGGCTCTTTGTGAAATAATATAACTATCCTCAATTGATGACAAAAATTCAAAATAAGAAAGAATATAGCAGGAAACAATCTTACTCTGACAGTGAATGAATCAGATTAACCAAATCATTTTTCCAGTTTTAATATTTGTTCAATTTTTAAAAGGAGCATAAAAGTTAGGACAACATGACCCATAACTTGCTATTATCTAAATAAAATTAAATGCCTTTAAAAAGTTTTCCATGGGGGGAGTAAAAAAAACAAAAAACAAAAAACAACTATGTCGGAAATAATGTGTGTTCACTGGGTCTTATTTTGTGAAAGGAAATGCTCTACCAGGAAAAGAAATAATTACATTCTATACAGGTTTCAGTTTTGTAAGCATCAAATTGGCAAATACACATTTCCTTTCTCCCCTTAGATTTGCCTTACAAAATTGAGGGAAGAACTCACTTTGGTAAGGTTCCTCCACTTAATTATTGCATCCAAAATTTATTAAAGAAAGAAAACAAAAACATTTGTGAGCCCTGGGGACTGGTGGTAACACAGGTACAGTGGAACCAGGAGGATCTGCTGATTCCAGATGGAGTGGATATATTCCCACGGCACCTACTACTTGCCAAATGTTTCGTAAAGCAAACACATGACCTAAAAGATTTTGCAAGTGTGGGGTCTTCAAAAAAAAACCAAAAAACAAAAAACAAAAGGAAAAAGAAAAAAAGTCCACACTTGCAAAAAAAAAAAAAAAAAAGTGCCGTTCTTATTTAAAAGTCATTTCTTAATTCCTAACCATAAGTTGTTTTTAAAAACACACACACTTTTAATATTTTTCAGCTGTCATGCCCACTTTAGTGAGTCTACATGTGTGGGTACTCCATAAAATCTCAGTGGTGGTGGCAGATGTCCCCTTTGAAGCATTTCATCTGCTGCTGGGGGCAGGGGGAGTGTCACTCTGGTGCCACGAACACCATTCTTTCTGAAGACTCTGATTTGGGACAGCCCCTCTAAGAACAAATGCAGCACTGCTTGATGTTGCTCAAACGGGTGGTACGAAAAGCAGAGAAACACACGACTATGTCAAGATGAAGAAAGGAATTTTAAATAATAACATACTTATGAGGCCCTTTACAACAGCCAAAGAACTGCTGTAAGAAAAATATCAATAATTATTATAATTAAGGCTAGGCTGTAGGAGACTACAAATTTATATCTGTTGTTTGAAGTGACCAAATCCTATATTCATGGAAGTCCTACCCACTCCTCCAGTTGTCGGAGCCCCAGATGATCTCTTCCTTCCTTGCATTCCTCTAGCAGTTTCACGCTGTACCACATATTTTCACACTTAACTGCATATTCCTTTGTCCTCTAATTGTTTAAAGGCTTAGTGGTTTAGGAGTTTTTGCTTATTTTGAATTAATTTTTATTCTTCTTCCTTCAAGATGATTGCTATGCTGAACAGAAGATACTCAATAAATATTTGACTTATTATTAATTAATATTTGACTAATTAATTCATTTAGCAAATTTTATTAAGCACCTACTATGGACCAGGTTAAAAAATTGTCATGGTCCCTTGCCCTCAGGTAGCATATATATTTCCAGGATAGAAGAGACATTAAGCCAATAATCACAGAGACATGAGTAAAAGTACAGCCAGTGACAAGTGCTGCATTGGAAGAACAGCAGATATTGTGAATGAGTCTATCAGGAGATCTGATGCCCCCAAAGTAATGGGATGACGCAAAGTTTTCTGAGGAACTTACACCTTATTTAAGCCCAAAGGGTAAGTGAGAATTACCACAGGAAGAGGGAATAAAAACATTTTGGGAAGAAGAACGTGCAGGTTAGGTTGAAGAACTAAAATAAAACCTGTGTGATGGGAGAGTAATAAATACAGGGGGAATGGAATAAGATTCTAGAAAGGTTAGCAGCTCATGTAGATATTTATGGTCTATGGTGAGGATTTTGATTTTTTATGCTGCATAAATTGTGAGGCCATTCAGGGTTTTGAGACAGCAAGTGGCATTATAAGATTCACTTTTTAAGAAGATGATTCTGCCTGCACAGTGAATAATGCATTAGACAGAACAAGTGTCAAAGTAGTGAGACCAAGGAGGAAAATATTTCATTATTCCAGGTGAAAAATGACACAGCCTTGAACTAGGGCAAATGATGACAGTGGACATGGAAACAAGGAGACAGAATTGAGTGAGAAGGAATCAAAAATAAGGTCCAGGCCTCTAGCCTGAACAACTAGGTATGTGATGGTACCATCTACCAAGATGGGAAAATAAAAGAGAGCATGGGACTAGACTGAGGAGTGGGAATCAACAGTTAGCTTCAGATACTGTTTCAACTGGCCCTGAGATAGCAAAGTTAGAATGTTGAATAAGCACACAGATAGAAAATCTAGAGCCCAGAAGAGAGATTTTTCCTGAAGAATAGTTTGGGAGTCACCAATCTACAGAGAGCATTTGGAAAACAAGACTGGTGACGTCACTTAGGGAGAGTAGGCAGGGAGAAGAGAAGAGGGCCCAGGACAGAACGAGAAAGAATTCCAAACAGGACAAAAAGGAGACAGAAAAACAGACCAATAAAGAGGAAATAGGAAGAAAGGAGGGAGGGGAGTATGAAGGAGCTCAAGGGAAGAATCCAGGAGGTCCTAATGTTGCTGCCCCTCATGAGAAGAGGCACAGTCACCAATCAACGTCTTCCATTCAAAGTGTGTGCCTTGGGTCATTCCAGTTGGGGTCTGTGCTTAAAACACATTGTTTTCTCTGTCACTAATGTCTGCATTTATACGCCATTTTTCTCCCAAAACGTATCACATGAGCTGGAAAATACTTCCGTATCTCTTTGTGAAACTGCATGACTTATAAAAGGAATTCTTATATGCCAGGTAAACTATATTTTTTAGGTCTGACTATCTTAAACATAGACTCCAAATTTGGTGAAAGTGTATCCAGCAATTTTCATATGATGTGGTTAGCAAATAGGTAAAATTTAATTTAATATTCCATTAACAAATATTTTTTTGCAGACAGATGTTAAATGAACTATAATTTATCTAACTAGCCCTTACTTTTAAAAATTGCCAAAAATGAGTAAGGGATACAGGAAAATCAAAAACAATTATATTTTATTGGTAAAATTACTGGTAAGTTTATATTCTTTTTAAAAATTTCCTTTAGGGCTTCCCTGGTGGCACAGTGGTTGAGAATCTGCCTGCTAATGCAGGGGACACGGGTTCGAGCCCTGGTCTGGGAGGATCCCACATGGCACGGAGCAACTGGGCCCGTGAGCCACAACTACTGAGCCTGAGCGTCTGGAGCCTGTGCTCCGCAAAAAGAGAGGCCGCCATAGTGAGAGGCCCGCGCACCACAATGAAGAGTGGCCCCCGCTTGCCACAGCTAGAGAAAGCCCTCTCACAGAAACGAAGACGCAACACAGCAAAAATAAATTAATTAATTAACTCCTACCCCCAACATCTTCAAAAAAAAAAATTTTTTTTCCTTTAAGTGCCTATGTTAAATACATTGCTGGTGGTCATGAAAATGGGTACACTTTGGAAAATAATTTGACATTATCTTTTTAAACTTCTTATTTAATAATAATGTAATGCCAAAATTGCACATAAGTGTGCAGCTCTCTGAATTTTCACAAAATTAACACCTTTATAATCAGAACTCAGATCAAGAAACAGAACAATACCAGTACCCCAAAAGTGTTTTGACATTATATTTTTTAAGTTGAATATTCACTAACCCTATAGCAATTCTACCCCCACACACACAGATGTTGTGTGTATATATATATATACACACACATAGCAATTCTACTCATATATGTGTATACGTGTATATGTATACATATACACATGCCTCCAATATAAATTGTTGCATGCAGCTCTGAGAATTGTACCAGAATGTTCAGAACAAAGCTGGCTGTTACAGCTTAAGCTTGCAAACAATCCATATAACAATAACCCAGAAATAATAAATTACAGCATAATCACACAATGGAATGTAATACAGCAGAGAAAATTAAAATGAATGAACTACCTCTAAGCACAGCAACATAGATAAATAAACATAATACTGCTGGGAAAAACCAAATTCCAAAAGAGTAGAATTGAATGATATCCATTTTATAAAGTTTTTAAATGAACAATGTAATATTTAGTCATTCACATATGGGTGCCAAAACAAACAAGTAAATAAATACCAAACAACAAAAAACACAACATTAAGGCTAGTGTTTTCTTCTGAGGTGAGGCAGAGGGATGGGACAGAAAGAAGTACAAGGGCGAGTTACAATGTAATATAGCATCAAAACCAGGACAATTTTGAGAGTGAAAGGGAGAACTGTTAATAATTAAATGAGGATGGTAGAAGTTAACAGGACTGTCCTATGTAAACTTGGACATGGGGTCACCCTAGTTATTGATAACCATCCAGTTCTTAGATTGACTGGTGGGTTCGCCGATTTTTTATTTTCATGGATTAATTAAATAATTAATTAATGTAAATTTTAAAAGTCCATTCATGACCAATGATTTTAGTGTGTTATTAACCAAGATTGATTGATTCAATTGTTTGGGAACCATCTGAGGTCCAAATATAAATAATGCTTTGTCAAATTCTAAATGTTAATTATTTAGTGGTATGGGCCTTAAAATTAATATTTGGGGGCATGACTGAGAAGGATGAAAGAGAACAGTCTCTAATTCAGGAAAGGAGAGGGAAGGGAGAAGATTTAGCCCTTATCCAGTACTACTACATCTCCCAGATCTCTCCCCCCAGATCCTGAGACTCTGAGAGCCAAAGATCACAATGTAACAAATGCAATGAATCAAATGATTATTTGATTCTAACCCTGACTGAGGTTGACTTAATTACTTAGGAAAATCTGGGAATTCAGCTGGGTTCAATTTTACCCATTTAATAAGCCAAAGAAATGGGATCCTGATTAATAGTTGACATTGCTTTGTAACTGTCCTTCAGTGGCTATGGGAGTTTTGAAATTCAGCTGGATCTTCAGGTTTGCCAGAGATAATATTCAAAATATTTAACCAATGACAACAGCATGAGAAACAACCAAGCCAAACATATCCTAGTCATTGCCCAGGAATAGAGTCCTGCAGCCTCCTTGTTGCACTGGCGTAACCTTTCAGTTGCCAGCTCATAAATATGAGAGCCAGGTGATTCCCAAGAAGCCACTGTAGCTACAGTGGAAGGGGTGACGCCTAAGGACTTGGGTTTCGGCTAGCAATTAACCAGTTTTGTGAGTAGGTCAATATTTTAAAAATCGATACAACTAGAAGTGGGTAAAGAATTCTTTCAGGCTAAAATTTATATAATTTGGAATATATTCATGAAGAAAGTGAATACAAATTGTCTTCCTTTTGCAAATGAAAAAGAGAAAAAGGAAAATAAAATGATCATTACTAAAGTCTCTCCCAGGACCCTGGAAGCTTAACCATGATTAGTTTTATGAAAATCCACCTCTGGCTATGGCCACTCTGGAGCATACCAGCTGAGTGTTTGCCTTAAGTCCTCACTGAATATTCCAGACCCTACAGATTCTCAGGCTGAATCAGACTACATCAGGACATTGTCACTGTTGATGACAATGCCAAAGTAGACACAACCAGTACCTTTGACTGCTGCTGTCTAGTTTATATGTGATTCAATTGTAAATTAAATTTGACTTCCTACATTAGGATTCTAATCTTCAAGAAATACCAAGGAAGTACCTAAAATATTTTCAGGAACAGTATAGTAGAATATGAAGCAACTTTGGAATCATTTCCACCACCATAACACCTCCATAACTTCTGACAACTCCCATTACACCAATGTCTAAAACATAATGAGGCATATAATATACGTCTGTTATTTGAATAAACAAAGGTAAACCTGGATTTAAACCCTAGCTTTACCATTTAGTGCTAAACCTTCTTTCACTCATCTTTAAAATGGAGAGAATAATAAGACAGAAGGCTGCTCTGAGGATTACTGACAAAAGAGAAAAGAGTTCACATGGTAGATACTCAAAAACTGTTACTGCCTTCCCTTTCCTCCAGAATACAACTAAAGAACATGATGTCTCGAGCCCATAATAAAACGATGGGGTTTCTCTGCTAAAATAGTCCTCAGAACCCAGATGACCAGGTTTTCCAATCATTCAGAATGTTCTGATTAACCCAGTGTCAATATGTTGACTAAGTCTGTATCACTGTGACACGAGCCAAACTAAGTGTTATCAAAGATAGTCAATTCCATAACAACATTGAATTGCACACACAAGGGAGTGTGTTCTCTAAATAATGGCTTTAAAGAAGGGAAACAGAGAAATCACAGCAATTAGTCCCAACTAATGAAGCAAAAAAAGGAAGACAAAACTGCTAAGACAATACCCAAATTATTAACGAAGTCTAGATAACAAATAGAAATATGTTTGTCATAAATACTTTGGAACAAGATAGGTTATATTTAAATGAGAGATTAAGTTAAATTAAGAAAATCAATAGAAATATGGGAGAACAGAAAAAAAAAAAACTAACCTGCATTGTGGTTACTAAAACTTAAGTATTCACTAATAATTAATTTTACTGAATTATTATTAATATCATCATTGAATGACATGTAAGTTCTTATACCTTATATATAAAGAATACAATATTTGTTAACTGTGTGAACCTTCCTTCTAGGAACTAGCTCATGGTGTCAGAAGTTTTGTGTTTCATAGTCTCATCACTGTTATTCAACCTCAAGTACTACCTCAAGTTACCCCAGTTCACCCATCTGGTAAAGAAATTTTATATGTAAAAATCAAGCCTTTTAAAAAATTATACTGTACTCACTTTCTAAACTTTATTTTTTATATCCCCAATTATGAACAAAGAGATCATGAGAAGTAAACCCATTTCCACTTCTAGCCACATTTCAAAATATAGAATTCTGAGTCTTCACAGAATGCCCAACCTCAGAAAGATTTTCCCCTGGGTCTTGCAGGATAATTTTACAGCAGTTTAGAAGAGAAAACAATATTTTTTATGATCCTCAGGGGCTTTGAATGGGCAGAAGACCACCAAGAAGTGGGATAAGTTTTCAGTTCTGTGGGTGTTACTTGAAGGGATTTGCTAAACCTACACATTTCCTCCTCAGGTCACTATTAAGTCAAGGTGACATATATATAATATCTAAATGTGTTGGTGATGTAATTGCAACAAATTACTTCTGTCAGAATGAAAAAAACCGTATTTTTAGCCTAAATATTTCTAAGAATATCAGTGAAAATAATATTTTCCAATTTATGAGAGATCACTTTGTAACTTTCTATAGAGACTTTAAGGATTGTATGAGGTTTAGTAAAGAAAAAATTTTGTTTTTATATCTATAATTGTTTCACCTTAACAATATCATTTTGAATCTGTATTTCCGTGTTTTCAAGGAGTAGAATTTCTAATGCATATATTGTGAATATTGGGAGTCCTTAAAAAACAACAGAGAAAATAAAAAGTTGACCATCAATGATGGAAAGTGAGAAAAAAACAGATTAATAACAATATTAATAACAGCTGACCTCTAAAAAGGTTTCAGTTTGTGCAAGGTATGCGGTAAACAACAATTTTGTTCATTATCTAATTTAACCTTTATTAAAATCTTATAAAAAAGAGGAAGGTCAGAATTAGATTGGAATACAGAGAAGTGAAACGCTATAGAATGATAGTGGGAATGAGAGAATAAAGAAAATTCCAGCCTATTCTTTTTTCCATAACAAATCATTTCTCAAAAGATGACCCTGTGTCTACACTCCATTTCTTGAGATAACTCAGAATTGCAATTTGGCAATATCAATGGGAAAACTTGAAAACTGCCAGAACCAGCAATTCAAACTCTATAAATTTTATCCTAAAGAAATATTCTGAAATGGGTATAAAATACAAATGCAAGAATGCCCACTGAAGCATTATGTAAGATAATAAAGATTTGGAAACAGTGCAAGCAGTATGAGATCTGTCAAATAAACTATGGTAGACCTATGTGATAATCTATTGTGCAGCACTGTAAATTATATAATAGAAAAAAGCTTCTGAGTATGGGAAGGATATGTTTATAATGTATTTTTAACGTTAAAAAATACATCCCAGTTTGGATAGAAACAAAGATGTATATGTATATTTGGAAAAGGTCCTATAGGAAAAAACACATCAAAATGGTCATGTGTGATACATCCAGCTGTGTCCAGCATCCAGCGCCAAAGCATCAATGGTGCAGGGGGAATGGCAGCAACTCGATGTCTTCACGGACGGAACTCTGGTGTGATTGTGGATGTTGTTTTAGGTGGTATAGCCTGCTCCCCGGCCATAATTAAACTCCAAAATATTCTTTAAAAACTCCATTTTCCGCTTGATCTATCCAGATCTCATTTCTGTGGCTTGCAAGGATCCTGACAAATACAGGTCCTCCTTTAGAGCCTTTACTAAAGGCGTGTGTGAAACACAAAGATTTACTCCAAGCCAGACTTCTGGGAGCATACAGGGAAGAGGTTCAGGTCATCGATTAAAAATGACAAGGACTAAGTTATTCCCATGACTTATGGAATTCTAAAATACAAATTCTGTGCCCTGAGATAAAATTTTGAGCAATGGCAGAGACACTGGAAAATTACTGAGATAAGTTGAAACTTAGGAAAAAATAAGGGGACTGCTAGAGAAGCTGGGTTCCCCAGATCCCACCCAATGCATACATTTGGCTACGTATACTTTGGCTAATAAATGTAACAATTATTCCTACTGAAAGAGTTTGTCAGTGCAATTCAATTTCAAGGCCAGGGTCCAGATTCAAGAAATAAGACTCCACAAGACACAAATCTATACAGACAACAGAACGCAGAACCACCAAGTGTTTCAGAGGGGATACTTGACTCAGACAATGCCCAGGCCCTGAAACCAGCACCCATGTGAAGTGTTAAAGCTATTTCTACCCCAGATTGTCCTAACTCCCCAAAGATGTAATGACTGAGAAGAATAGATAATTAAATAATCCCAGAGAACCAGAACAGTGAGGCAGCCTTTTTTTTTAACGTCTCTATTGGAGTGTAATTGTTTTACGATGTTGTGTTAGTTTCTGTTGTATAACAAAGTGAATCAGCTATATGTATACATATATCCCCATATCCCCTCCCTCTTGCGTCTCCCTCCCACCCTCCCTATCCCACCCCTCTAAGTGGTCGTGAAGCACCGAGCTGATCTCCCTGTGCTATGTGGCTGCTTCCCACTAGCTATCTATTTTACATTTGGTAGTGTATATATGTCAATGCTACTCTCTCACTTCATCCCAGTACAATGTTCATTGCAGCACTATTTACAATAGCCAGGACATGGAAGCAACCTAAGTGTCCATCGACAGATGAGTGGATAAAGATATGACACGTACATACAATGGAATATTACTCAGCCATAAAAAGAAACAAAATTGAGTTATTTGTAATGAGGTGGATGGACTTACAGTCTGTCATACAGAGTGAAGTAAGTCAGAAAGAGAAAAACAAATACCGTATGTTAACACATATACATGGACTCTAAAGAAAAAATGGTTCTGATGAATCTGGCAGCAGGGGAAGGGTAAGCTGAGGCATCCATTTTAAAGAGTCAAATAAAACTTACTTTTAGATTAGGTACCCTACACTATCCCTTCCTCTCTCAATCCATGCATGTGACCTATTAGGGAGTTCTTATGACAAGTAGACTGAGGAAGAAAAGCTCAGACCTGATTACTGACAGGTTGCATGATATAGTGGTACCAGCCAGCCATGGATTGATGTTCTGCTACAGCTCCACTCAAAGGTGACTCAAAGAATATGATCAAAGAATATCCTCTCTCATGGGCAAAATTTGGGGTAATAAATCTGGTTATTTAATTTACCCAGGAAAATAAATGACCTGAGGGACAAACTGATTCATAGGCCATCACTGGCTATTTGGCTAGTTGGCCAGGAATTGGAAGAAGAACACTGGAAGACTGGTGAACATAATCTGGTGAAAAGTTAGATTAATGTGTTGATACCAAGAATAGGCATAAAGCATGAAGGTGTTTGTATCCCAAGTAAAATTCTCAGTGAAAGACGTCCACAGTTGAGAAGGCTCTCAAATCAGATGGGCAAATAATTTATACAATGGATATCAGGCAGCATCCTTCCCCAGATACTTCAGTGCTTATTCAATGGGTCCATGTACAAAGGTACCATCATTCCAGAAACAGAGGTTCACAAGGGTTCAACTGTACCTCCACAGTATAGTATTCAATGTACAACCTCAGTGGCAAATGCTTTACTCCTGACGTTGCATCATTTCAAAGAGATCAACAACTTCCTGTAGCAGATTGAAGAGAGTGAACCTCTATAATTTTGAAGGGGCATCAATTTGTCCTGACTAGCGTACATACTTATTCCACAAATAGACTTGCTATGATGATCTGCCACACTATCATCCATGAATTTATGAAAATATTTTGTCATTCATCATTGAATCCCACAACACATTGGAGCTCATTTCACAGGAAAAAGTACAGCTTTACACCCATGAGATTCACTTGTATTGCAGTGTACCCCATTGCCCAAAGGAAACTGACATAATAGAATAGTGAGTGCTTACTGATGATTCACTTGTGAAGTCAACTGGGAGACCACATCCTGGTAGTGTTGAGTGCTTTGAAATGTGGACCAGTAGAAGGTCTACTTCTCTCGGTCCAGGATATAAGGGTTTGGGAACAAGGGAGTAGAAATAGGAGTTACTATTTTCATTATTACACCAAATATTTATGCTTGCATCATTTTTGCTTCCTGTCCTTAAACTTCACACTCTGCAGATTCAGAAGTCCTAGTTCCCGAAAGAGAAATACTTTCATTAAGGACACAACAATTGTCCCATCGAATTATAAGTTGAAACCACCACTTGGATAGTTTGGATTTCTCCTGCTATTGAATCATCAGGCAAAGAAAAGGGATGTGAATGTTGATCCTGCTTACCAACATGATGTAATCCACTGGGGACCTCACTCCCTTAATAATTCCAAACCCAGTAGTAAAATCCACAGCAGTTACCCAATGGAGCCAGAACCATTAAGTGTTCAGACCCTTTGGGAAAGAAGTCTTGGGCCACCAACCGTATATAGAACCCTGACCAACTGAGGTTCTGGTTGAGGGCAAGAGGTACATAAAAGGGTGGATGGAAGAAGTACCCTCATGATTAGAGACAGAGATTAGGGCTATACTGGCTCTGCATATTTTTGTCATACGCAGTATGTATGCATATGGTATCGTCTCCTCTTCCTCCACTATACATACATGAAGATGTTGGTGATGCTTAAGTCTGCATTTTCATTCATAAGCCACCATACTTTGAGGAACCACACTTAGATCTGATGAAGAAGACATTATATCACCCAGAGACACTCAACTTTAAGAGTGAGCAGTGAATGATGGTGAGACTTCATGAGCCCCTTTTGTGGGGAGGTGTGAGTGTCTTAATTTGTGTTTCGTTTGTATTTTCTTAGGCGGAAGCATGAAGTTGTTGTTATGTGGGAATAAATTACATATGGTTGGGGAGAATGCATACAGTGTAGTAAAAAGTGTGGACTGTGACACTCACTTGCAATTTTGCTCACAGATTCATTCCTTACCCTTACTCTCTGCTCTCCAGGAATTGCCGTTTTGCAAACAACATTTCCAGGGCTACTTTTGTCAACTGCCCTCTAGCCAGGTAGGGTAAATGGAAAGATGTGATATGAATTTGGGGCTAAAGGAAAGGAGAAATCAAGCCCACCACTCCAAGCCTCTCACTGCTTCAAGTAGAATGTCTGGTAGTAGCCTCATCTCTCCATGGTTCTAATTCTAATCAAGATTATAAACAGGCCCTTCCACTGTGATTTCCTTTCCTGACAAGTGGCCTTGATTCCTTGGCTCTTCTGCCTTTGCTCTCCATGCCTAAGAATGGATGTGGTTTGCTGATATACTTAATACTGGGGTTGAGACACCATCCATATTTGGCTTTTCAGCTTTTCTAATAAGTTTGTAATACATTTTATGTTCCTAAAGCTCAGCTACCAGGCATTGACTTAACCGTGATCGCGAGGCTATTTCAGTAGTTCAGGTGAAAGATGATGGTGGTTTAATCTAGGGTACTAGGATGCTAGCAGTAGGGATCAATATATTTGGACAGAGTAGAGGACTTGGTGATAAACAAATTGCAGGTGTTGAGGAAAGGGAGGAATCAAGGAGGATGCTTGGTTTTCTGTTTTGTGCAATTGCATCATAATAGCGTCATTTGCTGTGATGCACTTGGTAGGGGAAGGAACAGTTTGGAAGTAAGAAACATTCCATTCTAGATGGGTTCACTGTGAGATCCCTGTAGGATAGCAAAGTGGGTTTCTTTAATGGCAGATGGTTAATGGAATCTAGAGATTTGTGGGAAGACCTAGCCTCCTGATGGTCATCCTTTCATTCTAAACTCTCTTTTTTACTTGCAATTAACTCCTGGGTGGTTAGATCCCAGCTTTTTTTGTGGTTCTTATCCCACCGGGGGAAAAATGGAATTTCTAGGAATATTTCCATTTAAACAACTATGTTTCCGTAGAGTGAAATAATCTGGCTGACTGTTTCAGTTTACTGAAAAGTATTTTGTCTGATTCTGAGATGACAAAAATAAGTGAAGGTCTAAACAGGGAAACCCTGAGGCAATACTCAGGTGCTTATTTTGATGTTCTGAGAGCAGTGAGAGGCCTAATTACTGAGCAGCCAACTGCCCTTAATAAGGTCTTAAGAAACTGCCCTCAGTCAACATTCTCTTTTTAGAACACAATCAATTTTCTGCCTTAGTCTCAGCTAAATTTCAGATTAAAAATAGGAGGAAAAATAGGAGGTCTTCCTGACCTCAGAAAGAGATTTGTGGAATCTAAAAAAAAATGTCAGGCACTTTGGTACCTGACAGGGGTGTAAAAGAAACACTAGTAATGATTTAGCTTTGTGAATTTAGTCATACTCTTATGTTTCTATTCCAAATAGTTATAAGTCATTCACATATAAAACATAATCAGACATCAGGAACTATTAACAAATAAGAATGGGTAAAAAAACAAAAATATCACTCAATATATTTCAGAAAAGGAAATTAGGTGTCAAAACATCTGTCCTAAGTTTCATTCATTTAGCGTTAGCTACTTTGTTTTCTTTCAACATTCGTGCAGTTTATGTAATCTTTTTGCGATGGTATCTTCCAAAAAGTTTTGTGGGGGGATTAAGGTGGGAATCCAGTCTTAAAGCAAAGCTTTTCTTTATAATTATGCAATATACTCTGAATTTCCAGTAAATGTGTTGGGACGTGTGTGTGTTTTCTGAATGCATTATTCCCACTGATAGCTGGCCAAGTAGGGGGAAAAAGTGATGAGAAGTAGAGAGGAATGGGGGGGGGTGGGGAATTCCCCTTTTTAAGCAGTCTTATGAAACTGAAGATTCCCATGTCTTGAAAGGTCAAAGAAAGAATATAATACACTTAGGAAAAAGAGACAGGCTCATCATTAATCTAGTTGTTCTTGGCCCAGTCAGCAGAAGAAATAGAAATGCTGTCATCACTTACGGGCGAGATAAAGGATAAAAAGTGGTAATGTGTTGGTTTACTGCAAAGACCATTCTTTTGGTTTGAGAACATTGCTGGAAATAACCTGAGCTGAGAAAAGCTCCCTATGAGGAATACATGTTATGGGAAACTGTTAAAGGCAAAGTTTGGTCACTGACCTTCTCGATGTAGTTTAATCAAGTTGCAAGCACCACACCAAAAAAGACAGCTGCTTAAAGAAGGAAGCCTTCAACAAGCCAAGACATTTTACCTTTTCTCTATTACACGAGTCAGGGAGAAGACACGAGTGTGCAATAAATCTCTAGTTCATGTGCTCAGAGGCTGCACTATAATAATGATAGACTATAAATCACACAAAAATGTTACCTTTATTTTAGGAGAGTCAATAGCTAGAAAAAGTGCTCACCAATAGCACAGATGTCTAGTAGACATAAAAACAAATGCTTGGCAGTTGTTTAAAAATGGGAAGTACAAAGATCTGACCTGAAATATATTAGAAAACAGCAGCAGCTTCATCCTTTTGTCAAGGTTCCAGTATTGCATTTCATTATTTTTCTTAAAAATTCCATGTTCCTTTGTTAAAGGTAGGACTGCAACTTTGAAAAGGTGAAAAACTTTTCTGTCATGTGTTTCTCAAAAAAACCTTGTAAATATTTGGGAATCGTATATACATACATGAGTTTTTATGTAAATGTGTCTTTCTCTGAAAGTTTAAGGATAACTGACTGCTGAGAATTGAAGATGAGGTAAACACGTGGGAGGCTCCTACAAGGACCCACGGGAACTGGAACCAGGATTTCAATATGCCAACTATTAGCTAATTGTGAGGATGACACTGTCTGGCCAGACTCACAATCCACATCACAGCATCTGCCTCAAAAGAGCTGTTATAAGAAGAGCATGCTCATTTATTGCAAATGTGACCCAGTGCTCTGAAATCCAGATATGTGCTTTGGAAATGGAGATCCCTCAGATGACTGTGACAATGCTAAGGGTCAAAGAGACTTCTGGCATCACTCCTGGAGAGGTAGGGAATGCAGAATATGTATTTTAACTACCACAGGATTAATAGGCTGTGCTTTGCCACTTTTTAATTCTTTTTTATTTAATAGAAGTCTGGAGAAACTGTAAGCTTATGGAAAAATGAGTTATACTTTTTAAAAAATCTTTTTTTCCTTACATGTTTCTTTTTTTTCTTGCACCCCACCTTTTTTAGTCGGGTGTGGAGTGGGAGATACGGTCAGGAAATTGGGCGAGTTGACTTATTTAAACAATTGAAACTCTAGAGAAATCTGAATCTTAACTTCCCAGAGGTTTAAAGTAAAGCTCAGTTTCCTGTGATTCTCCATTTCCTGGGTTTAACAGGGACATGGATCTCAAGAATTACAATATGGTGAGAAAGTCTGTCCTACTAAGATTTTCTCACCCCAGCAGGAAAGTACCATACCAGAAATTTCACAAGAAAATCGGCTCTCATGAGACTCACAGCCAGACTTTTAACCATTTTGATAAGTTCAGAAGAGCTTCAATCAAAAAGCTTTCAAATCCTTGTCCCAAATGACCTCGCAGATCCCTTTGAGAGCCACCCAGCACCACTTCATAGTTCCCATAAACACTTGGACCTTTCCCTGTGAAAGCTGACAAGTTTTCCCGAAAGTCCTTACATACCACCATGCTCAGCCTCATCTTGCCAAATGTGCTATCTCAGTGGAAACTGCTGGAACTTTCCAGACAGATTTTATGCTAAAGGCAAAAAGTACCTCAGTCACCAATGTGCCCACACTGGTTTTCTGAGACTGACAGTACCTAGCAATTTCACATGCTAAATATAAAGTCCCATACCTTTTTTCTCCCTGTATGACCAAGTATTGCTCTCATAACGCTTTATGAAAAATGTCTCATAACTGCCGTAATTACTGTTGTCAACACCCCTGTTAATATTCTGGAACTGCAAACATCTCACATCAAATCTCCACGTGGAAAAGGGACTGTTCACCTCTACTTTGTAAATTAGGTATATGATTTATCTGTGGGAAACATTTCAAAAATATAGATTCAGAAAGACATCTACCACATGATGGCTTTTCCATATGGCATCTCATAATTATTTTGCTGTGTGTGAACATGATGAAAACAGTTTCATAATTCTCCAAGGGTCAGAGTAAATTATTTCAATTAGACATATTTCAGAGCAAACATTACCTTAGGGTTTATTAATAATATTACCTGAGAAGGAACAGCTGCCTTTTATGCATAAAAAGCTGTCAGCCTCTTACCACTCCTTACTATAGAAACCCTTGTGTGACTTTTAAAAAATGGCAGATTTTCTCATGCTTTACCTAAACACAGAACTTGGCAGCAGGGACCTGGTTATAATCCTCAGCATGGGAGCTAGTGGGTAGATTTTTTTTTTCTCTATAAACTCTTGTATAAACCACACCAGTCTCCTGGTATTTATTCTGGGTAATGCTGGAAATTGTACACAGATCCAACAAGCCATGTAAAGGAGTTTTGTAACTTCCTGAAGCCCTTTCAGGCAAAAGCCTTACTCTGAATGCAATTCCAGAAAGATGGGACATTACAGCAGCTAAAAAGGAAAGGTTTATTCTGCTGTCTCTTCCTCCTTCTCATTGGAGTCTCACATATATGAAATAGGTCAATTGGGGCAACATAATAACAACAATTAATATGACATTAACTGACCTATATTGAAAATTCAACGCTCATTGAAATGTCATCAGAGATAAATCACATAGGTAGGTGTATTCATATTAAGGATTGGAATTTTTCTCTACAGGTTGGTTGCCACTTTATAAGAGTTAGTTGAAGCTACATATTACTGCAGAACATCAATTAAGTTTAGCTTTATTATTACCATTACTAGTCTCTGGGCATGCATATTAAAAGATTTCAAGACGCAAAAGTCTTTGAAGTGTATGGAAAAGAGAAAATCTTCCCGGTGTCCAAGAAATGTATCACCTTATCACAAGTTTTTCTTCCCTCCCTCCCCAAAATAATGATGATTGTGACAAAGAAAATGATGAGGGGATGATGTTGGTAAGGGCTCCTCACCAACATGTTCCGCTTTTGACAAAACCTTCCCAAGTTAAATGCGTATTTGTCTCAGCAGAACTAGCAAAGAGTTTATTTTGTAGGCATTTGTTTCTGGTTCGGTGAAAGTTGGTATGGCAGGTGGTAGAATTAGTCAACATCAACTCTTTAAATATTACTCTCTTGGCCCAATTTGTCTTAAAATTCTCAGGGGATCCTAGCTGGGGCTGTAGCTGTGACCTTACAAGCTTTTCTTGAAACAAACTGAATTTAAGCACTATGAATGGAATTAAAAGAGAAACGTAAATGTAACCACAATCTTTCAAATACCTGCAACCAATGTTCCTTTTCACAAACATACATGAAGCCACAGTTAAAATGCTGCCACCCAAGGCGGCAAGGAAAAGCTGAAGGCAAAGAGGATTATTAGGAGATTGACTGTCAGTTGTCTATTTTGCCACTAAACACTTAGCTGTGGGTGAGGCACTGTACTTTAAGAAATAGAAATGAAAGTTGTAATCAGAAAGGTCATTTTTAAAAAACAGGGACATCACAGAATTTTAAAGAACCCTTGTGCTGTGTCTTTCATATTCCTGATAGAAGAGCAACATATCTCTTTTGCTTTGTTGTAACCATTCCAAGGGGAAAAAAAACACAAAACTCTGCCACAAGCATTGCTTCCTTGTCACTCTGCAATCTGACGCTTTCCAGTTCTCATCTTTCCTAATTTGGCATTCTGGCATGTCACACTCTTATTTTGTACTTATTTTAACCCCAACTAAATGATGAAGGACTAAGAACCAAAAGCAGAGCCATAATTGGGTAAGATGAGATTAAAAACTTCCATCATGTCATGCATGAGCCACTGGCAACAGGTCAATGCTACTTATGACACCATTTTATTTCTTGAAATAGAGGGCGCTGCCTCAGTAAATGGTACCATCATCCACGTAGTGGGTGATGAACCCTGAGAGTCCCTGTTGACTGCTCTCCTGCTCTCACATCCAACACCCAAATCATTAGTAAATCCAACAGCTTTTCATCATCTCCAGGGCTATCACCATAAGCCAAGCCATTATGACCATTTCTCTATACTACCGCAATAGCCTCCCCAATACTCCTCATACTATTTGTTTCTACAGTCACTCCCTACTGTTTCACGGCCACACAGTAGTCAGGGATCCTTTTAAAAGATAAATCAGATTATATGATGTCCCTGCCCTCAGTCTTCCAATGCCTTTCCAATACGCTTAGAATAAAGTTCAAAATCCCTATCATGCCTTCCAAGTCCACACAAGAGCCAGCCTCTGGCAACCACTCTGACTTAATTTGCTAACTACTTCAGCTTATTCATTTTACTCCAATAGCGCTTGCCTTGATGATTCTTTTATACCCCAAAGCCCGTCCCATCTCAAAGCTTTTACACTCTGCTTGGAATACTTGTGTCCCAGCTATTTGCATGGCCCACTCTCACTTCATTCACCTCTCCATTAGAAATTAACTTCCCAGAGTACAACCTTTACAATTCTAGAGCAGCCTTTGATGGCATTATCTTTTTACCCTACTCAATCTTTGTTTTTATAATTTACTTGACATTATAATATAAACTTATGGATTATACTATTTACTTAATTGCTTTCTTACTGTTATCTCCTCCACCAGAAATATAAGCTCCATGTGGTCAGAGACTTTGTGTGTTTGCTTATCACTGTACCCTGGCACCTAAAACATTGCCTAGCACACAGCAGATACTAAATAAACACTAATGATCTAAATGAGTATTTTTTATTCAATTTGAAGTTTTGTAATACATGAAAATAAGATAAGGGGCAGGGTATGTCATATAGTTTCATTATCCATTTTACATATTAAAGGAAGTAAATATATATTAATAAATGGTTAGCAAAACTTGCTAATTAGCATGAAGACAGTTACACCTTGATTACTACACCTTTCTTGGTTCATATCTACTCCCAATACTACATATGCATTGGCTGTTTTGGGGTTTATCTTTGACTTGTGGCTCAATCAAAGCATCTTGTGTACTTTTCATGTTTAACTCTAAGATCATGGTTTCAAGTTCTACTTTATACCAATTGAAAAGGGTGAACTACATAATCTTCAAGATCCCCTCCAATTACATAATTCTGAACATGTAAGAGATATGACAGAAATCTTTTAGAAAAAGATGGGAACTTAATGGTAACTCTCAATTATTTAATATCCCCATATGTTTTAGTTCATTATCTATCCTATACATAGTTTTAATATATAATTAACATCACTTGACAGCCTAGCTATTCACTTCCCAAGTTTGGCGTTCTTATTGAATATCCCTGGCAAGTCTTACAATCAGAAGAACGAGAGGCCAATCAGATTATAAAACCACAGCACTGATATTTAATATGTAATTCACAGTTCATCCCAAGTAAGTTCTTTTTGTTTGTACTTTGATTGCCTAATCTAAAAAACAAGGTTGAGGCACAGAACATTTATTAGAAATCCTCTTAATAAATATGGTCATATTCACAGGTTAGTTTCTCTGGAAGCAGGCACTGAGAGGGAATTTGATGAGCAGAATATGACAGAAGAGGCAACGTTGGGCAGAGGAAGTTGCACAGCCATGGAAGTCCAAAAGCCTTTGGCCAAAAGCTCAGGGGAGCTCTGGGGTATATACAGCCCTTCAGAGTTGTCCTGTCTTGCGCGAAAATGTCTGGATATTTATATCTGCCTCAATCAGTCATTGGATGGGGAAGGAGATGGGGTGGGGAGGAAGAAGAGTCTGTCTTGGAGAAAGCCCACAGAAACTTTGGCAGACCTTAAAAGAACTGACAGATGGAGAGTGTCTGCTGGCAGTTGGGGCAATAAGTCCCTTCTTGTAGGGGGATCTGACACATTTCCATTTTTTCCAGTCATAGAACCATCTAGCAAATCCTCTTATACCTTTTATATTAACAGCAAAGAATAAGATACATCCTATCTGGGCACTTTCCCAAAGACCTCCAACGTGTATGTGTATTATTGTGCATTCTAGTTTTAACCTGTAATGGACAATGGTAATAACCTTTATGATCTAGATTGAAATTTATGCATATCTGCAAGTGCCCGTGGACTTGTGGGGATAAGAAAGAGAGCGTGAAGTATGCCAAAGGTCATCTGTAGGCTAATATCCATAGCAGACAAGAGCAATTATCAGTTTCATAAATTACACTTTGGCTAGACTTCTCCTTCCTAGACTTATCAAGGACATTGCGTTAAGTCATGGGCCTATGTAATTGTCTGTGTTTGAACTCTACAAACCTCACATCTCACACCGTTGTAAAGATTTCATCAACACATTCATAGATGTAACTATAAAAAAGCACAGGTTTAACTAAATATAATTCTTGAATTTTCTAAGTGTTCTTTGCTGTCAATATCATTTGTCCTGGGTTAATCATAGAATATCCATGATTTTTTTCCCTCCCTCTCTCCCCTTCCCACTTAAATACTTTAAAACTCATGCTGGCTTTTTTTTCTTGTTTTTTGAAATACTCAACCAATTGGCTTAGTTCCCCCCCCCCCCTTTTCTTTTCTGCTGTGTCACCTTTTAATACAGGTTTTCATCACCTCTGCAAAAGGGATTTTTTTTCCCTCCCCAGTGGAAAAGATGGATTGGTAAGAGGTCCCACAGCCTATAAACTATTTCCTTTTAATTCGGGCCCTAGTCGTTTGGCCTGGCTCGCGTTCAGGTAGTATTATAACTTGTCTGAACCCCTTCTAAAGAGCCTCCTGCTTGTGTATTTATGCCTGAGCACTTGGGTGAGCTTTGAAATAGCTTCTCTAAAGAGTGATGGGATCTGTGTGCTCACCTCCAGTCCATGTTGTAATGAAGCATGCCCCTTACTTTAAACTCCAGAGGTTCTGACCTCAGGTGAGGCTTTTCCTGGAAATGGCCCCCTGAGGCTATTCCCAACTGCACTTTATGTGTAGGACACCAATAACAATGCTCACTCTTAAGGGGTTTTTTTTCCCCCTTAACATTGTCAGCCACTTTTATGTTTCACCTTAAAGTCCCACACAGGAAGTATTAGAAAGAGATTTCTAAAACTCCTAATGCTAAACCTGTTGAAGCTTTCCTTTAGCATTCAAAATAGTCAGGTTTTTGTGCAAATTGCAAATTTTGCAATAGTGTGTTCACTTTAAGTAGGATGGTATAATATGTGAAAGAACAAGAACGAAGAAATCTTTTTGTTATTAATGTCATTGCCAAGAATAGGAACTGATGTTATTTGACCTTTGATCTTTGTTTTCTCTCCCTCCCCCCACTGCTTAATTCAATTATGTACCGCTCCTTTACATAATACAAGTACCACTCCTCCTCAGTTCCTTAATTGCAGACTATTCAGGGGTATTAGCTGTCCTGAGATTGAACCAGTATATTTTGGCATTTTTTTAATTCTAACTTCTAACAGGTACTGCATGTTCCAGACAATTTGCTTTATAAGGTCCCCAAATATGTGACTACATAGATAATAGCTCATTCAGTAATCAGTAGATTATGAAGTGGTTAAAATGTAGATGAAAATTAATAGATAGATTGAGACAAGAGGCTACTTAGATTCCTTTGATCAGACGATGCAGCAACTTACATCTAACCTAACTGTCTGCTACTCCCTTGCGCCCAATTAACTATGCAATTGCAAATTTTGTGAAAACATTTCAAACTATATTTATATTGCAGGACTTGTCAGATACAGTTTTTAAGTAATTGTGGTCAAGGATTGAATTTAAAAAGGAAAATTAAAACTTCTTTCATCTTTATACCTCACCTTCTTACCTAACACTTGGACTAGCATCCATTATTATGCTCTTTTTTGTGGGAATAAAAAAGTAGGGAATGGTATGTATTGGTAATTGTTAGTAAAAGGAGACAGCTAGCACATCATGATATATTTTTAACATGTTCCTGTGCTCAGCCTAGTATAGAGCAAACTAAACTCAAGAAGATTCCTGTCCTCTAGAAGCCTACCACCTGTGTCTGGAAAAAGAAGACATGAACAAATGAAAAGGTGTTAAGCAATCATTTGTATAAGTAGTTAGATGTAAAAAAAAAAAAAAAAAAAGATAGTTGGGTGAAGTAGTGTTAAGGGGAAAAGGAACCTGTGGAATTAATTGCAATATCTCTTTTAAGGTTTTGTAGCAAAGGGATTTTAATTGTGATGATGAAGTATGAGTTTAATGAACCAAAGCTGGGAAGGTCTCTCAGACATGAAGTCTTGTCTGAGAAGACCAGAGGATGAGCTGCTCCAGATGCCTCTTCCTTCTAACACAGGGAGCCAACTCCATGTTATCGCTCCTGATAGCAACATTTGATTTTTCTTTCTTGGTTCAAAACATTTCCATAAATTGCAATTACTTCCCACAGTGTCGAATACATTTTTCTTGACAAAGGTGATTATTAGGTATTAAAGTCTAATCCCATAAGAAATTTGTGAATTGTTAAGCCTATTTCTTAACTAGTCAAGAGCAAATCCTTCCTTCTCATATGTTTTCATGCTAATGTTGCATGTTATCACCTGCATGTCAGGAGAAAATTTTTCAGGCAAAGGTGGTCCTTCCAGAAAAGAACAAGAGCAGTTACCTTGCTCTAAAGAGATCATTATGGACTTTGATCTTTCCAGTTCTCATCAAAAGACTTTTACTTTTACCCAGAAAACTTGTCCATAAGTTCAAATGCATGGATGAAAATATTACTGTAAAACCAAAATGTATTTGAAGGAAAAAGTAATCAGATTACAAAAGACCATTTATACAGAAAATCTGCACTTTACAATAATAAAGTTGTAAAAATGTCACAAATATTTATATGCTAAGTAAACAGCATTAAAGAACATTATGTAAAAAATAGAAACAGAACTTCTGTGGATGACTTTAATACTGTTCTGTCTCTGATACCTACAGTAGATCAAGAAAAAAAATACAAACCTTTCAAAAAAATAAGTAATATGATTAAATTAATAATATATTTTAACTATACAATCTACAAAAATGTGGAATATATACTATTCATGAAACATGTAGAAAAATGTTATCTATAGTTTCACAAATAATTCAATATATTCCACAAAGCAGAAATTATGTAGGGCACATTCTCTGACCACCATGAAATAATATAAGAAATAATAATAAAATGCTAAAGAAACAAACAAGACAAGCAAAAATTCTAACTATAAGAAATTTGCAATAGTTTTGCTAAATAATTTCATTTGGACCAAGAGGAAATAAAAATTAACAGATTGTTTACAAAATACTGAAATTAGTACATTACATTTTAACTCTTATGAGATGCAGCCAAGGTGGTATTCAGAGACAAAGTCACAGCCTTGGAAAATTTTTATAATTACATAAGAAAAAAAGTAAAAATAAACCAAGCATTCAATTCAAGAAATTAAGGAAACATTCTTAAGAGAAATAGGAGAAAGATAGTAGTGAACATAAAAGCAGAAATTAATTTATTATTAAAGAGAAAGATAATAGAAATATTAAATACAAGAAGTATAAAAAAACAGAAAAACTTCTGCAAATAAAATTGAGAGGGAAATGATCACCATGATTATTATAACTATAAATAGGTATAATGTATTGTACGCCTTCTCTGTAGCAGATGCTATCCTTAAAGCTTTGTATATTAATTCAGTTAATCCTTAAAGCAAAACTGAAGTGTTTCTTTTTTTTTTTCAAATGTGGTCACTGAATTGGGGGATTAATTTACTTTTATCACAAAGCTCCTTATGTATCAAAGACAGAATTTTAATGCAGCACTTCACCGCCTTAACTTCAAAATCTGTTCTCCTACCAACTATACTATTTCTAACAAAATTCTTTTATAAAATGGTTATAAAAGATACGAATGAATAACTCTTAGTTTGATAACTTGAATGAACTGGGAAGTTTTCTGTTAAATATACATTTTTCAACTTTACTAACTTTAAATAGGCAACCCATACATGCAACTAACTTTTTTTTTTTTTTTTTTTTTTTTTTTTTTTGCGGTACATGGGCCTCTCACTGTTGTGGCCTCTCCCGTTGCGGAGCACAGGCTCCAGACACGCAGGCTCAGTGGCCATGGCTCATGGGCCCAGCCGCTCCGCGGCATGTGGGATCTTCCCAGACCGGGGCACGAACCGGTGTCCCCTGCATCGGCAGGTGGACACTCAACCACTGCACCACCAGGGAAGCCCTAACAACTAACTATTGAATGAATTGGAAATGTTACCAGAAAAATTTTCACACATGGTTCTAAGCCAACATGATATTTTATTTTACCTAATGAACTTTTGTTTTAAAATTAAATAAAGAACAAAATTACAAACCAGTAAATTGTATTATTTATTCTAGGGACTAGAAAGGATAAAAGGTAGTCTTTTAATTAAAAAATAATAAATACCTGATATCAAAATCTGATAAGGTTAGTAAGAAATAGGGAAATTGTATATTTATCTCAGATATATAGATGTGAAAATACAAATACCAGCAATCCAATTGACCATTATAAGGGCATTTGATTGGATAAAATACAATCCCATTACTTATTACCTGTGATATAAAATAGCTCTTAAATCATTAATCAGCCTTACCATATTTTAAATTATAGAGATATTCCCACTAAATACAGGAACAAAGGAAGACTTCCCACCACCATTGTTATTGCATAATAATGTTGGGAAGGCTCTGGTTAGTTGAACAGCCAGTGAAATAGTTTATAAGAAGTAAAGAGAACACATTTGGAAAGGAGGAGACAAATGACTAGTCCATACAGGAAACAAAACATACAATTTAAAAAGTTAAAATTAGTGAATATTGTTAAGATGATCAAATACAACAGAACAATGATAAAGTCTTTAGCTTTTTAAATAGTAGAAATAGTCAATTTATTGGAACAGAGTTCTATTTGCATCTAAGTATCCCTAAGAGCAGAAAAGAGTGACTAGATTCCTGAAAGTGAAAGCCTTTTCAACAATCTGAAATTTTTGGTGTCATTTCTATCATTCATAAACAAAAGTATTATTGTATTACAACTAGGGCACCAGGGTCTGTCCAGATGCAGAGAAAAGAGCACTGAGAAACACCCACAAGTTTCCATTCTTATAAAGTTTATCATTTATTGGGGCAAGTGAAGCAAGGGATGATAAAACATGAAAAATAAATACACAAGGAAACATCTGAGAGTGAAAAGTGCTATAAGGGATAAAACAGACTGATAGTCTAGAGACTCATAGACTACTTTGGGTTGGAAGTTTAGAGAAGGCCTTCCTCAGCAGGTGACATTTAAGCTGAGACCTGAATGATGCAGGCCAGATACATAAAGATCAGGTTGAAAAGTATTTCAGAAAGAATCTCCTATTTTAATTTAAAACTTAATTTAACCTTTATGCTGGATTTTATAATATGTGCATGCTTCTTTTAATGTAAATGTAATGTGGGAATTCCCCGCCCGTGCCCCAGTATTAATGTCATATGTATTGAAAAGTCCTTTGAACTTAGCCTTCTGACTTTAGCTGCTTTGACTTCAGTCCATTTTGATACTTCTTATGAACTGTTAGATATTGTCTTCTTCCCTAAACTATCTCATCCTCCTTTTTTTCCATCTCATCTCTGACTCTCACTGCCATGTGAACTCATTATTGAAATGAAGGATGGGGTGTCTCATTTGAGATATTACTTGTTAATAAAAATTGTGGTATCCAAATGGCCTCAATAAATAATATCCACACAAATTAAGGAAATATCAAATTGGCTACTTCACAATGTTCTATTTTACCCCTTATCAGACTGGCATTCACCTCTAATGGTGACTATTTAAATATATATATATATATATAGGAATATAACCAACAATTCAATTCTAATTCTAGTAGAAACATGGCAAGAGGTTAGATCTGAGAACGTTCCTCTCTTGAAAACTATACAAGAAAGAAAACAACAACGAAAAAATTCATGAATTCCATTCCAGGGAAATTTGAAGACAAGTTTCAAATTGTGTAAGTGCTAATTAGGCAGCTGAGACTGACAAAGCCTTTCAGTAATCCTTGCAGAAAGAGGCAACAGGAGTGATAGTGAAAAAATGAAAAATGAGGGGGTGGGATAGTTAGTGGTGGCAGATTTCAGAAAGTGTCAGATAAAAATACCTTCTATGTAGGGACTATATCTATTGATGACAGTGGCCATGAACACACTAAAGAAGCACAGGAATGACTCCAGAAGCACAGGAATGAGGGAATGGGTTAGATTCTGAGAGGCAGAGAAGACACAGGCCACAGGAAGGGTACATATTAAGAAAGCTTTTATCCATAGATAATAATATTTCTAAGTCTTAAGGGTGTTGTCCCGCCACAATCTCACAGGGAGCTTAAGATAAAGAAGGACTAGTCTCAAAGAGATTCGTACACATGCCTTTTGCCTAATGGAGTAGATTATTAATTGATAAATAAAAATCAAAAAAGTTTATGTAATTATATTAGGCTGAACCAAAATGCACAGAAACTGTACAAAATAAAAACAGATCTTTGAGCTTCAAAACTTCTACAGATACAAAACATGTTGAGAAAACTACGTAGATGCAAATATTGGCAAATTCTAATGGAAAAGGAAGGATGATTCAGAGGGAAAAAACAGGAACTCAGAGACTGTAGCCAAGACTCTCAAAGAATCATTTTTAGGGAGCTGAATTAGACCATGAACACTGCTGAATTTCAGAACTGCTGTGAGCCATTGACTTCTAAGTGCTTCCTGTTCTCCATTTTCAATCAGAGTATCTACTGATTCTATCTTTATCCCGTCATTGCATGTTGGGGTGGGGGTGGGAGTGGGGGTGGGAGTAGAGAGCACATAGACCTAATTTAGATGACGAAATCCTAGACTGCATGACGATACAATAAGAGGGTAAGACATTTGCAGATCTTGGGAGGAGATGAAAGTATTTCATATGTTGTAGAAAGTAAATAATTTGTAGCCAGAGGCTGGATGGTGTAGATTAAAGATAGCCACAAATAATTGTCTACTCTTCTCATTGAGAGTTTAATTCCCTTCCCCTTAAATCAGGGCTGAATCTAGTGACTTGCTTACTCAATAGAAGACAGCTGAAGTATCATTCAACTACTTCTGAAGTTGAAGGTCGGTTATAAGAAGCCTTTCAGCTTCTACCTAGGCCTCATGTAATACTTACATTTGTGCCATGAGCTGCCATGTAAGTTTGACTACCTTGATGGAGATACCACTTAAGGCCCTAAGACTACATGGGAAAGGAGAGGGTCCCAATGGAGCCCAACCTTCTGGCTACCTCTACCAAGCCATCAACATGTAAGTTAAACCATTTTAAAACCTTCAGATCAGCCAAGCTATCAGCTGAATACCAACAAGTGATTCCAGCTGATGAAATATGGAGTAGATGAATCGCCAGCTGAGCCCTGCCTGAATCCACAAAATTATGAGATATAATAAAATGTTGTTTTATGACACTAAGTTCTAGGATGGTTTGTTAGGCAGCAATAGATAAGAGAACATTCATAGTAGAAAAATGCTACGCTATCTGGGAAAATAGGGGAATAAGGGTCTTATAATGAGGTATGATTATAATGCTAACCACTGGAACACAAATACAAACCTTCGGAAACATCAAAGCCTCAGTAAGGAAAAAGCAAAGAAAACAGACTATGGAATTTCACAATGGGCATATGTTTCTAGACAACAATTTGTCAATATGCATCACAAATCTTAAAATTTACTATGTTTTAATATGTTTACACAGAAAAAAAATCTTCCAAAATAAATCATGAGAAATGTTCATAAAATTATATATAAAGGTGGCTTATTTATAATAGTAGAACTTTGGAGTCATCATTACTACTTCAAGTGTGATATGATTTAATAACCTGGGGTCCAGTATATAAGAAAATAATATGCAACCACTGAAAAACATGTTCTTAAGAATATTTAATAGCATAAATCCATTCAAGATAAAATGCTAAGTGCAAAAGAGCAGGAAACAAAACTGTAGTATATGATGCCATTTTATAGGAAAACAAAAAATTTAATATGTAGTTTTGTGAAAAATTGAAAAAAAAACAAATGCAATAATGTTCACCTTTGGGGTTGTAGGAAGAAAATTTTATTATATTTTGGGGATACCTTCTTGTATTTTCATTTATGTTAAAATTATAAAAAGTATTTGAATCATTAAATAAGTACATTGTCAATCAAACTAAGGATCTGCCGTCTTCCACAGGGTGAAGCTCACCACTCTCTCTTCTACAATTATGGGGTGGATTCCAGAAGAGGTAATGGTTGAACCAGCACAACCAAAATTCACAATTTACACCCTATGGAGACATATCTGGATCAAAATTCCTAAGCATAATTTATTCTCTAGGTTTCCTGGAATAGCTATTGTTCCTGAGGTGTCCACAGATGTCTGGTTAAAGGGGGAATTGTCTAGCTACCTAATCATTCTACATGTATTTTTGTTTCCTCAAAATCTAAAGGCAAAACCTTACTCCTGGGGCCATCCAGGTAACATTTCCTGCTAGACGTTGAACTTTGAACATATATCACTCAATTATACACAACATGGAAATATCGTATCTCTGACAAGCTGTGTAGTGTATCTTCAATTGATGGTCTCTAATAAAGCCTGGATAGTTTGAATTATAATTACCAGGACCCTTAAACATTGAAGAAAACAAAAGAGAAAGCTTCCTAAGACACCACTCTCTCTTGGCTTTCTACTATTGTTGATCCAGGTCCTTTTTTTGTACATTAGGTAAGTTTGCAAGCTGCATTAATTGTTTTAGGACGTTAGGTTGCTCTTCTTTTTTTTTTTTTTTTTCCATTCCACTGTCTCCTGGGATCATGAAAGAGTTAAATCTCCGCCAAAATCACCATCTAAGAGCAATGTGGACAGCAGGAGCATCTGCTCGTTATTAGATTATGTGGGCACTAGTCTGGGTAGAACTCTGAACAGACTAATAGCAGTGGAAGCACAGTTGTGGAAAAGCAACCCACAACTTGAACTGCCAGGACACAAAATTACCATTTGGTCTTGGCACAGAGATTGCCTCCAATTTTTTTTTATGCTGCTCTTTTTACTTCAAACAAAAAACATTCAAACTCATTAGTTTATGTTACTTTCAATCAAAGACTTGAAAATATGAAAAGATAAATTTTTAAATGTCTACATATTCTGTCTTCTGACTAGTTTTCTCATACCCTACTTTCCCACCCAAAAAGGAAGAAGAAAGTGCCTGGTATTTAACTGGGCCTGAAATCAGAGGAGCCCGAGTACCACAAGAAAGGCTGTTCTTTTGATATTTTTGGCGAATGCCAGGGGTGGATGTTCTAGAAATCTGGCCAAATTTTCAACCCAATTTTGCAGACTAACTTGTGAGGTTCTGAGCATTTGAAAAGAAACAGATAAGCAACTCAGCAACAGATTTTATTTAAACAAAACCCAGACATTAAAGGTCTTTGGGTTCAACAAAGGTGAAATTTTTGCAACTCACACAGTCCTGTTGCCTGACTCCACTGACTAGTCAGAGGTGAACTTGAAAGCAGGGCAGATTCCCCACACTAGGGGACAGACACACCACAGAGCCAGAACAGGATTTCCTCGTGGCTTGATGGGTCTAGTAAACGATTCTCTGGTCACATCTAGGCTCCACTCTAGATATCTGACAATCTTGCTCTATGCTTGCTGTGTTTGGAAACACAACCATGAACAACATGACTTAACTTCTAACTGTAACTTTTCTTTTTATTAAACAAATATTTTCTTATTGCATACCACTCCAAGAAACAAAGTAAATGGGAAGTGTATAGGAATGTGTAGAGAAAATATTTTATAGATCTTTTCTAAATAAAGCAGAAATTCACTGATTAAAAATAATCGCAAAACATTTTACAAGTTATGTATTTGGCCCAAATTGAGGAAAAGAGTAAGGTAGTCTTCTCAGATATAAAAAGTGAACCACCATGTTTGAAAGTGAGCAACTGCCCCCTTTCAATTGAGTTGAGGATGACTTTTCAGAGCCCTACCCCGACCATCTCCCTATCAACTTTGTTAGGCCATACCTAACTTCTCATAGAGAAATTATTCAACATTTTTTTTAATTGCTACCATGTGCTATGAAGATTTCTTGCAAAATGTAATATTTTGAAAGGGAGGCTATTATGCTATTAGCTGTTCAACACATGATTTGATTTTCAGATTAGCTAGTTGAACACTGAGGGAATAGATCACAGAATAGATGAGTTTTTTATTTAAAGGAAATAAATGCCTCAGATGTTTTTCCAACCAAGGTAGATTATTAGCTATAATAAGTGGAGGCATTGCCAAGAACGTCAAACTTTAGCTTGTCCCTGCATCCATAGATTGATTTAGGAGTGTAAAAGTCTTTGTGGTGAACACAGAATAGAGAAGAAAAAAAGTGGGAGATCCAAATATGGAGATTCAGATAATGAGTGGATATATTTGCAGGAGACCTAGATAGTCCAGGATGAGGTGAAAGTTAATGAGGGTGAAACAGTGAGTGAACTAGGAGCCAGGAATTGTCAAATATTGGCTCATACTTGTCCTCTTATATCGCTGAATTATTTACCAAAGTATTACTAATCCAGAAAGATGGAGGTAAAGTAGGGAATATGGAATTAGAAGCCCCATGATACCTGTTACATGATACATGTTATGTGCTTCATCCTTTATTGCGTTCTGTTCAGTGAAACTAACACAGTTAAAAGACCTTGGGGTTATTGTTACTGTTGTTGTTCAAAATATCAATTATCATTTAACATAACTATCTTTCTTCTTTAAAACCATAATATTCCCTTGCTTTCTTTGACACCACTCTCCCTCGGTTTTCCTTTAATATCTCTCAATGCTCCTTCTCAATTGTTTCTTTTATTTATTATGCCTCTACCTGTAGTAGTGACCAAGGACCAATCCTTGGATCTCCTCTCTTTGCTAGGTGACTTCATTTAGTTTCATAACTTTATATGACACCTATATGTTGACAACTCACAAACCTATCTGCATTCGTAATCTCTCCCTTAAATTCCACCGGTACGTGTACAATTGTCTGTCAGTCATCTCCACTTGAATAACTAAGCCTCCGGAAACCTAACTCCTTAAAGAACCCACTCCAGACCACCCTCTGAGACCTGAACCTCTGCAGCCTTCTCCTCAGCCCATGTCAGCTTCATTCTTTCATTCTTCTAATTGTTCAGGTCTTAAAACTGGGAGGAAGCTCCCAGTATCCCTGCGTCTCTCCCACACGTCTCACAACATCCAGTTTGTCAATAAATCCTATGGGCTCTACCTTCAAAATCTACTCAAAAAAGTCCACTTCTCACTACCTCCATTGCTATACTACACTCTCAAAAAACCACGAGCGGGAAGGGTAAGCTGTGACAAAGTGAGAGAGAGGCATGGACATATATACACTACCAAACGTAAGGTAGATAGCTAGTGGGAAGCAGCCGCATAGCACAGGGAGATCAGCTCAGTGCTTTGTGACAGCCTGGAGGGGTGGGATAGGGAGGGTGGGAGGGAGGGAGTCGCAAGAGATATGGGAACATATGTATATGTATAACTGATTCACTTTGTTATGAAGCAGAAACTAACACACCATTGTAAAGCAATTATACTCCAATAAAGATGTAAAAAAAAAAAAAAATTTGTAATTGACCCCTAACTGGTTTCCTGTTTTTCAGTCCCCACTTAGCAGGCGTATCCTTTTAAAATTCAATGTAGACTATAGCATTTCCTGACCTAAATATTCCAGTGACTTTTCATCTCATTTGGAGTAAATGCCAAAGTTCTTATGCTATCCTATAAAACCCTGCAGGATCTGGGTCCCCATCCAACTCTCTGAGCCCATCCCCTTGCAACCTGCTACTCCATCTCTCACTCTCCACCATCTACGCTAGCCTTCCAGGAACACATCTAGCCTGGGGCCTTGTCACTCACATGCTTTCCTCTCATGGCTACTCCTCCTCCAAATATCTTCATGGTTCATTCCCTTCCTTCTTTAGGTCTCTGCTCTTTAATCATATCATCAGAGGGCTTCCTTGACTACTCAATGTAAAAATAGAATACCTCTCTCTCTTCTAATTCAAACAGGGTTACCAGATTTGCCGGGGGGACTGGAGACGGGTGGCACTCAGCTATATTTTAACTTCAAATGAACAACAAATAATTCAAATTTTAGTATAAGTATGCCACAAATATTACAGAGAACAATGCTTATACTAAAAAATCATTCCCAAATATTGCATGGGACATACTTAGACTAAAAAATTATTTGTTGTTTATCTGCAGTTCAAGTTTTACTGAGTGTCTTGTACTTTATCTGGCAAGTCTAAACCCACCTTAATACTCCCTCTTCTCCTTCTATTTTAGTTTTCTCCATAGTATATATTGCCATGTGATTTGTCAGATATTTCTTTGTTTCTTGTCTGTCTCCTGAACTAGACCAAGAGGAGGAACTTTGCTTTATTCACTATTTTATCTTAACACCAAGAACAATGCCAGCATGCAAAGGTCTGTCGAATGAATGAATGAACAAATGAATGTTGATAAGCTGCTGTGTAGAGCTTGGGGATGTGGTCTACTTGCTTCTTGGATCACCTCCTGTGGTTTTTCTCCTTTATCCCTCCCCTGCCTCTACTGGTTTCTGGCTAGAAAAGGGCCAGGATCTGAAGTCCTGATGTGGCAGTTATGGGCGTCCAGGAAAATTCTCTAAAGCCTCCCCATTGTGCAGGCTCCTGTACCAAGCCCCAGCCAGCCAGTTTCGGTTTCTCATGCTTGCCTGGTGCATTACACAGGAACCAAGGAGGTGGAGTAGTTTGGGGATTCTTAGTGGGCTATGTTTTCAGAAGGAAAATCCCTGTTGGATAGCAAATGTCATTCTGAATTCTTCAGATGTCAGGGCAGAGCTCACAGAAAGTCATTGTTTATGTCTGAAACAAATCTTTATGATGTGATTGAAAATGTTCTCAGTTACTCTAACTTAATTTTATTAAAAAAGTTTAATGTGTTTTTATTTCTTCCAGGCAGTAGATAAAAAGGTGTCACACAAATATTGATTTAAAATCCTAGCAAGTTTGCCCTCTTTTCCCAATCTTTTTTTTTTTTGCTCTTTGAGAACAAATATATGCTTTCATGGACTTCTGTGTGTGTGTGTGTGTATGCTAGGATTACTTTATGTCAGGGAATAAATCACTATTATTTTTAGGAAAAAACATATTATTTTCCAGTTCTACATTAACAAATGAAATTCAGCAATGCAATGTATTGTCTAAGTTATTGAAATTAATGTTGTAACAGCACATTTTATGAAAGTGTGCATGAACTCAACTATATCCCTAAGTATATTTGCCCAGAAGAATTTATAACACATGAAAATTTAACTAGAAATAAGATTAAAATGATAATATACTTGATTTAATAATATCAGGTCCATTTTACAGGTAAGAAAACCTAAGAATTTGTAGAAAAGATTTTAAAATTCTACTAAAATCAACAAAAATGCTATAATTTTTGGGCTTCCCTGGTGGTGCAGTGGTTGAGAGTCTGTCTGCCGATGCAAGGGACACGGGTTCGTGCCCCGGTCCGGGAAGATCCCACATGCCACGGAGCGGCTGGGCCCGTGAGCCATGGCCGCTGAGCCTGCACATCTGGAGCCTGTGCTCTGCAACGGGAGAGGCCACAGCAGTGAGAGGCCCGCGTACCGCAAAAAAAAAAAAAAAAAAGCTATAATTTTTAAATTATAAATTCCAAGTTTCTCAAATCCCAAAGAATTAGCACTTTAAAGTTAATGATTACAATTTAAATTATAATAACTTTTTGTGATAAATAATCCACCAATGATAATGTCCTAGATTAAGAACTGAAGTAAAAACTCTAGTATTTTTTTATGGCCTTACAGCCAGCCATATACATTTTTCCATATATTTCTACCATATCTCTGCTCTCCGATATGTTTTGTTTGAAAGTTTCAAACATAGTCCTTGCCCTTCCTCATGTCTTGTTTTCATTCTTCACTAAAAACTAGGCTTCCATAATCTCCAGGCGTGTTTCTTACTTTGAACTTACTAGAGCATGTTATACTCACAATAAAAAAAAAAAAATAGTGAAAATTTACTATTGTATACCAAGTACTTTTCTTTGCAGTTTACAAATAGTAACTCATTTAATCCTAACACAAATTTCTGAGTAGGTCCTTATCTCTATCTCTCAGAAAAGAAGACTGAGGCTTAGAGACAGAATAACCTAGGATCCAGCCAGCGAGTAGAGTTCCAGAACCCTGGCTCTCACCTGCCAGGGTGCCTTCCCTTGACCTCTGAGCATGCATATCCCCTGCCTGACTGTGAGATCCTTAAGTTCAGGAGCTCTTTATTAATAAGCCTTGTATCTCCAATGCCAGACATAGCTCCTTGAATCATAGTAGGAATTACATACTTGTTGCTAAATTAAATGAAAGGAAGGAAAGAAGGGAGAAAAGGAGCGAAGGAGGGAGGGAGAAAGGGAAGGCAAATTAGAGAAACACATCTTTTTTTTTTTTAAGCAGCTCACTTGGTACTTTAAATTGTCTGCATCTTCTGAGCTGTCACCCATTTATTCTACCAAAGACAATGAAGCAAACAAACAAATAACAAATCTTCACACAACCAAAACAAACAAAGAGATGAACTTTTTTAAACATAACTAATTTCTTCCAGGACTGAACACAAGACAAATCTAGAGTGTGAAGTACTATTCATTCAGTCAATCACTTGTGTAAATGTTTATTAAATAAATACTGAGTGAGCCAATTCCCAGGATGCTTGCCCTGTTTTATTTTTTTTCAGGGAAATACATCATCTCCTAACATACATAATTTACTTATTAATTATATTAATTGTTAATTACCTGTCTCACCCTTCTGGAATGAAAGCTCCACAAGGTATACTTTTTTGCTTTATTCCCGGATATATCCTGGGCACCTACAACCATGCTTGATGAAGATTACACATTCAGTAACTATTTATTAAATTAATGAATCAGTGTGAAAAAGTGTAAAAATTGGACAGAGCATGGTGCACTTAGTAATAGAAAGGAACTGACAGGGTTTGGGGTCAGACGGGAGATATATTAGTGAAGAAAATTAGAGTCAAGAGTCATTGAGAACTGGGAATGAGATTGCCAACAACCAAATAGGGAAATAGGAAAAGAGAAAGAGGGTTTGGGTGAAAGTTGGAGTTAAATTTTGACTAGGTTTAATTTGAGTTGCATGTGGAATATCCAGGTGAATTCCAGTAGGCAACCAAAAATGCCTACCTACTCAAGAATCCCCCGTAGGCAACAGCGAAAGGACCAAAGTCTTTAACACCTAATTATGAAAGTCAGTATTGTGATAGAGCTCATAGCTGATTCCTTGCTCCTTAACCTTCTACTGTGAAATTATAAATAGGTTGGAATATATTTTGAAACTAAAAATAAAATACAATATATTCTTTAAAACTCAGTTTGTCTCTATATGTGTGCATGCATTTACCTAGCTAACACTAAGATATTTGGAGTATGATATGAAATGCTCCCCATTTACTGATAGGAAGGATGAAGGGAGACAGCTAATGGCAATGATTTTGTTATATAAATTAGGATTATGTTCACTAACTGAGAAATGGAAAGACTGGTGTTACAAGAGAGAAAAGATTGATGAATCAGAAAAGAATGATAGAATCAAGAATATAAGTGAAAATTTAAATTTTAGTAAAGAGGAAGGACAATAGAAAGAGATCTAAGGAACAGAAAATATAGCTGGAGCACAATTGTTTGATAATTGATATTCTCAGGAAAAATATAAGGCAAGTATATCAGTTGTAGTTTTCCAGAGAGACAGAACAAATAGCAAACAATACATACATAGGCTATCTACATGTATAGCCTATCCCATCCTATCCTATATCAACAGATTTATTTTAAGGAATTAGCTCACAGGAGTGTGGTAGTTGGCAAGTCTGAAAATTAGAGGGCAAACTGGAAGGCTAGAAACTCAAGCAGTAGTTGCTGCTTCTTAAACCGATTGAATGCGGCCCATCCACATTATCGAGGGTTATCTGCTTTACTTAAAATCAACTGATTGTAGATGTGAACCATACTCTTTCAACACGGAGATTTAGGTTTAAGTAACTGGGTATTAGAGTCTCACCAAATAGGCACATAAAATTAACCATCACAGCAAGAATATATACAAAGTTCAGGTTGAGTAATAAGACAAAGGATACAGCTGGTCCAAATTAGCTCCCAGTATGTGTCTTTACCATTTTGTGAGAAAGGTAGAGAAGACCATGAGAGCAGGAGATGGGCAAGGCCCGCACTGAGAAGACAATGGTCTAGTGTGAGTGAATGCTGGGCACAGGGACACGCCAGGAAGATCAGTGGACCGGGACCCAGAACACCTGGTTCTCATTTATTAGCTTTCTTAATTTGGACATAAGTAACACCATTTCTCTGAGCCTAAGTGGAAACAATTTTACCTGTTCCATCCGCATCAAAAAATATTTTTTCAAGTCAAATGAGATAATGTATGTGAAAGATTTATATATCTATTTATACATGCATCTATGATTGCTATTACTATCAAGGCTTTATGAGCAGAAGTCTAGGTTACTCCAAAAGAGACGGAGTTGAATGAACATGTCAACTTAAGAGATACATCAAATTCAAGATTGAACGGAGACTGTCACCAAATGCCACTGTCCACTTTATGCTGCCCACTTTGTTCCCTCAGTCTTATCCATTAGAGCTGCACAATTAAAGGCCACTGTTGTTATAACGAAGCATCAACATCCAGTTTAAATTCAAACTACGATCTGAGTGAATATGAATTGCTTTCACCAGGTTATGGCGATCAATATGGAATTAAAATCTACAAGTTCAAATGAGACTTAGAATTATCTTCTGAGTGAAGATTTAGCAACAAAAACTGCAGAGTGTTTAATCAAAAGGTGATTCATAGTTTTAATCCTGTTATTATTCCTTCTTCTAGCTTTAGGAATGTTTTAGTAATCAAAATGTCCACATGGAAGACAAATAATTTGAAAGTCTTGAGTTATTGGAGGTTCACAAATTATATAAGCAAGCTACATTTAAGCATAATTAATATCATATATTGTATTGTGATTAATGGGCTCAGGGAACAGCAGAAGAAAAATAATTCCCTTTTTTCCAATAAAAAGAGAAACATCTATGTGTATATACTATTGACTTTAACATATTTGTGGATCAGAGAAAAGCATTATCATTCAAATGAAAATGGGGAAAAAATTCCAAGTTCAAATAAAGGGCACCAGCAATAAGGATTCAAATCTTCACCAACCTGACATAACAAAATATAATCCAAGATAAAATTTATGAAAATACACGTTAGCAAGTAAGTAATTGTGCTTTTACCAGCAAAGCACTATTTATTCTTAATAGTTTATTAAGTAACCACATTACTAGTACATTTAAATATTTATTTACAATGATTATTTGTTCATTATAAAACATGGAATGTATCCTAGGTAAGATACTAAAAGACAATCAAGTCCATGCCAGTTAAAGTTTCATAACAGAATAATGATAGAGTCTTTCTAAAGTTGAAATGTAAATCAATGAACAAAATATTGTTTTAGAACAATTCAAATTATACTAAAAATTTTAGTTTCAGAAACATCTTAATTGGGTAATGTGAACTTTGTGTGTCTATACTGATCCAATAGAAATATCCCTTAACTTGGGTTCTTCCCAAGAAACAGCCTTCTGAGAAACGTTTGTGGCCAGGTAGTTTAGTTTGGAAAATTCCCTCCAGGGAGGAACTGGGGATGGGGCCTGGAGAAAGCAAAGCAGGAAAGGAGGAGGGAAAGTATCATTGAGTGGACTACCGCTGTAGAATTGGGGCTCAGTGTTTTGGAGAACCTGCAAAAACCATGTCGAATTCACCACAGAATTTTCCACCTGAGACCAGTGTAGAGGAGAGTATTTCTTCATGGCTTTCACCCTCCAGCGGTCAATGGTCTCTTGAGGATATGAATGCCCAGCCTTTTACTTTGAGGCTACAGGAAAGAAGCCCAGGGCAGAAAGCAAGAGAAACAGGATGCTTCTGAGGCCAGACACTATCAGGCCCCCCTGAGCTCCGCTGGACACCATAGCAATGGCACATACGTGCACCACTAGAGGCTGTGATATAGGACACAACATCAGTAAGGTGTTTGCCTTCTTCAGATTTCATTGGCACAGTTTAAAGTCAACCTGGATAGCAACAGGTTTTTACAAAAGCCTAGTTTTTTGTTTGTTTTTGCTGCTTGTTTGTTCGTTTGTTTTCAGAGAGATCTGCTCTAAAGTTTTCACTGGATTTAGGTAAACAGATCCATGGAACTCTAGATCAGACGTTATCTTGGAAGACTTCCACTCAAAGCATATGCTTTTCTATAGTAAGAAAGGGAGGCTTGTAGATGTTTTAATAAAACAGGACCCAGAGGAGCAAGAGACCTAAGTCCTTCCTTTCCTAATTCAGAGCTTTCTGTCCTTTATTGCACAACTGAGATGCGCTCATTTGTTCCTCAACAAATATTGCATGCCTTCTAAGTACATGTAGGCACTATGCTAGATGCTGGGGCACAATGGTTAAAAACTAGACATGGTCCCTAAAATGAAAGTAAGACATACATAGAGATAGACA
Source organism: Delphinus delphis (assembly GCF_949987515.2). NCBI lineage: Eukaryota > Metazoa > Chordata > Mammalia > Artiodactyla > Delphinidae > Delphinus > Delphinus delphis. Next base: position 84,857,813 of record NC_082689.1, read on the forward strand.
TAGAGATAGAGATGGGGGTGGGGGGAGAGAGGGAGAGGAGGAGGGTAGGCAAACTTATAGTTACAAACCAGATTAAGTGCTTTGAAGAAAAAACCCTATGGTGCTTATTCGTGACCCCAAAATGTAATAACCACTGATCAAGCCTCACTTACTTGATTGCATTCCTGTTTCTGTTTACCTGTCTCAAGTCAGAATGGTGTCATTAGATTTTTTTTTTTTTTTAGTATACACGACTATTAACAGAGTCAATAAAGAAACGTTAATTCAGTCTCGCCTCAGGACACGTAGAGAACAATTTTGTTTTATTTTTATTTTCCTCCATCTTGAATCATTCTCTTTCCTCAGCTTTCATAACATGAGACTTTCTTCTTTTCCTCCCACCTTCCTGACCATTGGTTTGGTTTTTTGATGTTACCTTTTTCTCATACTTTAAACATTGCAATTTCCCGGGCAGGTTGTGTCCCTCTTTTCTTCTCCCTCTTATCTCTCCTTAGGCAACATTGTCCGTGGTCCATGGGTTTGAACGCCAATTATGGTTGTGCACACAAAAGCACACAAAAGCTGTACGGTTGTACATCAATGGTCTAGACCTCTCCTCTGAGCTTCAGGCCTGTAGCCCTCTGCTCTTTGGATATTTTCACTTGGATATTTCAAAGTCAATAACTCAAAACCAAACATGTGGTTTTCCTTTAATCCTGGCCCTCTTCCTCAGCACCTCTGCCTTTCCCCACTGAGCACCAATGGCACATCCAGTAACCCAGGGACATTTTTGTAAAATGCCCTCTCTCCAAAGCTTCTATATCCATTGCATTACAAATAAATATGTAGTGACTCCTTTCCGCTCTCTTCTTTTCTCCCACCATCATCCCAATCCAAACTCTCATCTCTTCTTTCCGGATTATTTCAGGAACCTCCCATGAAAGGTACCCATGTACAGTCAATGTGGTTTTCCATACTGCAGCCAGAATATCCCTTTCAAAATACAAATTCTGGCCATACTGTTCCCTTTTCCCCCCTCTCCTGATTAAAATGCCTGTGGTTTCCCATTGCCTTTAGTGTGAAAGCTCAAATTTCAACACATAGCCTGATCTCTGCCTGCTCTTTGTATTTCACCTTCTTCATTGCCACACTGGGTCTTCCCTCCGTGGAGTGTTCCTCCGTTTTCCTTTTTCCCGTCCCACAGCTTCCTTCATGCAAGAACACCTGCTGTTCTTTTAGATCTCAGTTCAGTCCTGACAGCAGGCAGGAAGTAGTTCCTGACCTTCCTAATTAGGCAACAGTCTCCTAGCACCTTCTTCTCCTTTAAAGCACTTATACTGTGGCAGTTTCATAGTTATCTCTGTAATCCTTTGCAGAATGCTGTCCCCTCTACCATGCAGGCTCTGTATGTAGGGGTCTCTCTCGCTGTCATGCACGCACACTTGTGCACGTGTGTGCGCACGCACACACAAACCCCACAGGCACTTTTCTCACCTTTAGAGCTTTAGTTTCTAGAACAGTGTCAGCCCCAGAATAGAATCTCAAATACTTACTTGAAGTAATAAATGGTATCCAGACTGAGTTCCAATGTGAATTTTATATCAGTTTGTTTTCCTTAAGATTATATGAACCTACATGAACTAGATTTTGTTCAAAGTATATATAGAGATAAGCGGAAGATGGCGGCATATGCATTTAATTCACCCACAAAAATAAAGGAATATTTCCTAATATAAACCAAAAATTGGTTTTTCTATCCCAGTCTTAATCAATACTTTTAAAGTTAGATTTTTAAAATTCCATCATAAATGCAGATATTCCTAGTACCACATATTGAGGCTAAGAATATACTCAACTTTATTTAATGAGATTTGGTCATATTCCAGCCAAAACAAATGTTCTCTCCTTCCACCACATAGAAGACATAATGCATGGATCTTAGAAATCCGTCACAAATGTCAATATGAATACCTGAACTTCATATCTTTGGGAAAAGGCCAAATCTCTCTAACAGCTTCTGGTTTCAACATTCTTCACTCGCCCTTAAGAGCAAGAAAGGTAGACACGTGTTTGGAAGATTTAGCGACATTATTTACTTTCTATTTAAATGTACAGTACAATGGTCACTAGATGCCAGAAGCCATGATTATCGAGGACTGAAGTTCTGGCTTTTGCACACTTACAGAACTGGAGGAGGAAAAGTGAGGGAAGAGAGGTGAAGAGGAAAGAAGGGACATTTTTTAAAAGAAGGTAATGAACAACACGGAAGAGATTTTAATCCATTAGCAGCATCCTGATGATAACATTTGACAAGCCTCCACTCCAAAGATCAAGACCTATCTCCCGAGGAAGGGAAAGAATATGAACACCCCCTGGATACTGAGAACCTTTTATTTTCACAGAGCCCATCCACAAGTGACACTTCCTTCCAGTTTATGATGAGGGTTGCAGTTGTGCTCCTGAAATGATCATACTCTTATAAGCATCAAATCAAAAGAAAGAAATACAGGGAGGAGGAAAACACACCTTATTTTTTTAAAAATCCACATACACCTAAAATACATACCTCAAAAAACATAGCTTTCTTCCTAGCTTTTCTTTTTCAAAATTTCAAAGGCAGGACAAATGCCCGTAACAATAGGGAAGAGTTAGAAAAACTACAACATAAATATGTATTTTGTGGTCTTTGCTAAAACCTGCATTTGAAGTTATACTTCATGGTGGCTGCTTTAGAAATGTCAATGCCAGGACAAACTCAAACTTTCCATAATTTGATCTGTTGCCCAAGACTGATGTGGCACTCGTGTAATTGTTTTATTTCTCTTTTAGAAAACTATTGCTGATTGCTTCTACAATTTAAAGAATTCCAAATATGAATGAATATTTAGTACACTTTTGAGTGATCAGTGCAAACAAATATGCAGGAATTTAAAACAAACAAATGGCCTTTTCCCAACACTGAGAAGAAGCCTCTGGAATTATCCTTAACATATAAACATCAGTAGAAATATCTAGGAAAGTTACTCCTCTTTTTCTCCTTAAGCTGAAGTGAAGATATTCAGTAACCATTTTAAAAATACCAAAGCATGTTGATTGACTTCCTCTACCAATTAAATTTATTAGCTAATTGCTCAGTGTTCCACCCAATTTTTTTCTAGGACATGAGCTTTCAACTAAATCAAGGAACTATTAAAAAGAAAAGTGAAAATATGACAGTAAGTACTTAGTAAGTACTTAATATAGGTCGACTAGCTACAGTTTTATCTAATGTGTGTTCAATACGTATTTAATGTTTTTTCAAAGTTGCATTTTACATTATTTAATGAAGCTATACCTGGATGACTAAACTGATATTTACCTTGAGATGAAAGTCCAAATTAGACCCACAGTAAAGTTGTGTAAACAGCATCATTGATGCCACATGATCTACAGGAAACACACCTCTCTTCTTTTGCTGCTGTCTGTCATTTTGAGCCTAATTACACAGATTTTCCACAGATTAGTAGTCACACACACACACACACACACACAATCTTTAGGAAGCTTACAGTCTATTTTAAAGGAATCAATGACTAGAGCGGAAATATTTTCCTCTGTGAATCTACATGTCCTATATAGTTGGAAGTAGATACTTATTCTAGTTTTCAGTTCCCAGAATTGACTTACTTTCCTTGTAGGGGTAAAAATACATGGTTTAGTGGCTTCTGCATGCACACACACACACCACACACACTTCTGTCACTTACAAGAGAGATACTCTCTGGAGCCTGGAATTCTCCCTTCAGCAACGTACATTTAACCTCCATTTAGGTCAATGAGAACTACAGGCAGGTACGAGGGCCTGGGGAGTAGGAATTTTTAGCAGGTAATTGTTACTGAAACAGAGTGTAGAGTGCACCTCACAGAAGAATCAGAGGTGAATTCACCTTAAATCTTTGCTTTGAGCCAAGAATAACCTAAAACCTAAAGTATTCTTTCAAAAAATCTTACTTTATAATACTCAGAACAAAATAAGTTTCCATGAGTCCTCTGTTTCCCATTTTAACCCAGTATACTTTGTATTGTTACATTCAAGAAAAAAATAAATAAATTAACTACTGTAGGCCAGTCAATTTGTTGGAAATTCTCCATTAATCTAGAAAAGTACTTTCTCTCAATACATATGTTCAAAGCACACTCAGATCAAGTGGTTTAAAAAGAACTCTACATTTCTGGATCTCACCTAATTTTGCATTAAAAATGTAATAAATTTGCAAAATCAGGGAGTAAAGAAAAGTCTTACTAAACACTGGTTACAACCAGTAGTTTCCAGAGCTAGTTATGGATAAAATAAACCGAGTAAGGCCCTTTCTGAGGGAATGGTGGGGCATGTCACAAAATAGTAACAAGAATTGCTTAGGTATTTCATTTATCATTTTATTTATTCAGTTATTCAACAATATTTATTGAGTACTTACTGTGTTTCAGGCAATGTACAAGGTGCTAGGGATAGAGTGATGAGCAAAATGATGTCTTCGCTGAGCTTAGATTTTAGCAGGAGAGACAAGTATTAAATAAATATGGCACAAATAGTTGTGGGGGGATGATATTTTGAAATGTTAACTCGTATTTTCTATGTAGTTTCATGGGGCTTTTGGACCTTCCTGATTTAATTAACACCTTCTACAATTTCTACCTCTAGGAAAGGATGCCACAACTTAAATAAATAAATAAACCAAATAAGTCTTAGCTTGGTCCTCAGGAAGAAGCAGGAAAATAAAATTCAGGTAATAGAAAATATATGAATTAATGAATTAGGACCACAATTGTACTCTATGCTGAGAGTACATTTCTGGGAGGATCATACTTTGAAAGCTAAGAAAGACCTCCAGCTCCCTGCTTCCTCCTCTATCTGGTCAGGCTGCAAATGAGGAAAGAACAGAAATCCTAGACTGGGTTGGGAATCCAGTGTGGAGAGACCATTGCCCCCTCCATGTGGAGTCTGAGATGCTGGAAGAGTGCAGGCTGCAAGGTGAGTTGAGGCAGGTGGACCTGAGTTGGTTCAGAGAGCTTTTTGCATCTCATGACAGAATAGTTCCCTTGTGCCAAAAAGATGGCAAAGGGCCCCTCAGAGATTCCTGTATCCCAGTGGACCACGGGCCTAGAAATCTTTTGCTCAGGGATCCAAGAGGTTCTTGGGAAAGAAGGAAGACAGAGAAAGCCACCAGACCTGAATGAGTTCAGCAGGTAGGACTCAAGATGTCTCTGTGAACTGGGCACTGAAGCCCAGGTCACCAGACAACTCAGAGGTTCTCCTCCTGGCCGTGACCCTGATCCTCAGGGCCCTTGTCTGAAGCCTTGGTTCTGTGTAAGCCCCTTGGGACTTAGATGCAATTCTGCTAAAGATTATTGTTGCCCCACATTCCCTTCCCTCGTGCATCCTTCTCCCCACCCACCTAGAGTCAGCCAATGACACTGGGACATGGGCCTTTTTCTTTTCTTGGGGACCCACCCATTCTAAACTCTCAATGTTTATTTTCCAACTTTCTTCATGCCCCCAGCCCAAGGAATTTTTATCTAATGAGCAAGAGGACATCTTGATTCTTTACTTATCGGGTAGTTTTCCAAATATTTTGCCCATGCCTTCAGTTCTTTTGACTTTCCCCAAAGAGCAGGATCTTGAAACCCGAAAGCTAAGACTTTACTTATTTTCACTTTGCATTTTGATGTGTTATCTCTTCCCTGAATTTTCTGGAAAGGACCAAAGGGTTCAAAGAAAGGGGAAAGTATCAGTTAATTTTTTAACACTTTAACCCTCCTAATTTTTTATATACAGTGTAATAAGCCATGAATAAAATTGCAGAATTAACAGAGAGTTTAAAATACGGTGAAGCAAACTCAGTGTATGAAAGAATTGTAAGGAATGAGAGAAGGAACAGAAAAAGAAAATAAAGAAAGTGTGTATTTTTGTTCAAATATGTGTGTTGGACCCGCGGGTGGAAGATGGCATCTGGGTTCAAAACTGTGGAACCTCTGGAGTATTACAGGAGATTTTTGAAAGTGAACTGCCGTCCTGATGGAAAAGAACTTGGTGAATTGAGAACCACAACTGTCAGTGTAGGTTCAATTGGTACTGCAGATGGTTCTTCTGTAGTGAAGCTGGGAAATACTACAGTAATTTGTGGAATTAAAGTAGAATTTGGAGCACCACCAACAGATGCCCCTGATAAAGGATATGTTGTTCCTAATTTGCATCTATCACCTCTGTGTTCCTGGAGATTTCGGTCTGGACCTCCTGGAGAAGAGGTCCAAGTGGCCAGCCAGTTCATTACAGGTATCATTGAAAATTCAGATAATTCAGAAAGAGGACTTATGTATCTCTCCAGGAAAGCTTGCTTGGGTTCTATACTGTGATCTCATTTGCCTCAACCATGATGGAAACATTTTGGATGCTTGCACCTTTGCTTTGTTAGCAGCTTTAAAAAATGTACAGTGGCCTGAAGTTACTATAAGTGAAGAAACTGCTGTAGCAGAAGTTCATTGAAAGAAGAGAAGTTATTTGAGTATTAGAACTCCTCGGTTGCAATTTCCTTTGCTGTGTTTGATGACACTCTGCTTACAGTTGACCCTACTGAAAAGGAGGAACATCTGGCAACTGCAACCTTAACAGTAGTAATGGACGAGGAAGGCAAGCTATGTTGTCTTCACAAACCAGGTGGAAGTGGACTGACTGGAACTAAACTTCAAGACTGTATGAGCCAAGCAGTTATAAGACACAAAGAAGTAAAAAAACTGACGGATGAAGTATTTGAGGGTATGAAACCCAAATAAACAACCACCACGTTTTCAAAACAGATTTGTAAAAGATGTATTTGTTACACTGTGCACAAACCTTTTATACTAAAATAAATATCAAACTACATTCTTCTGAAAAAAACAAAAAAGTGTGTGTTGGTGAGGTCTGCATGCTTTGATATGACATTGAATAAATAGAATTGGTAGTATACACCATGATGTTATTTGAGATAGATCTTAGTGTTTGAAGAAAGACATGAAAAAAATCATGGAAGTGCTCTGTTGTAACATCAGATGAAATGAAACAATAATAGGTAAATAAACTTCTAAGCACTGAGATTTTAAGATGCACATCAATTTTTCAAATCACTATAAAAAAACCCCTACATTTTAATTGCATTTAGCAAAACTGCTGAATCCCAAAACAGGCACTGTCACTTCTAAAATCTTCTAAAAACTCCCACAGAGAAAAATACCCCACCTGTCCCAATGCTAATCTTCTCCCAGGGACCTCTCTCCCAAACTCACTTAGTGTTTTGGTCACAGGGTATAGATGAAGAGATAGTATGAACAGAGCCAATAATGTTTCACTCATTTTCATTTTATCAAGTTCACTAGTTTTTAAGGTAGCTACAGAAACAGAAGGCCCAACAAGAAAACACCAGAGACTCCTGCTAACTGTCCCTTGATAAACATAACTCATCGAAAATATGTGTGAATAGATGACATTTAAAAAGGCAAAATCTTGACTATTCTTAGCTCACAAATTCTTTGGAAGCTTCTTAAAGGAATAAGCTGGCAATGCTCTCACATTTCAATTTTAAAATGAAAGGAATCTCTGAACTTTCCTTCTTTAGCAACAAACTCCCTTAACCCCTTGCCCCACTCCCATAAAGAAAAAAAAAAAAAAACAACAGAATAGGTTAAGATCCTTAGTATACATACTCCCCTTTTTGCCTAGATCCAGGTATAACCTGGGATCTGGATTTATCCTTCATACCTCATTAGTCAAGTTTAACACTTTTATTTTCCTCTTTAGTTTAGATTGCATTTTCTCACGATTAAAAATGGATAGCTGTGGCTTGGAAATGGGAAACGACACCATCTACGAACTAGAGCAAAGTTGAAGACAACTCTAAATTTTTTGAAAATATTTTTGGTAATTCCATGATCTTTCCTGACAATTGGTTACTCTACCCTCACTGAATCCTGTGGTATAAACTTACACACCCGAAGTTTATGGTACAACAAAGTACAGCTTCAGAGCTAGTAGTAGCATTTTTTTTCCTTTTCTTTTTTTAATTGAATGGTCTTTCCAAGCAAGTCTAATTAGCTAACAGTGTTATAGCTCTGGAGTACTGAGTTCATTAAAGATATTCGGAGTACTGGTCCTGCAAAGCTTAGCTGCATGTGGCTATTGGATCACATATCTACTTTTCTGCCATGTAAGAAGAAAACATCTCAGAATATAACTATTAGTTGGCTTTGTGGTGTTGGGTTAGTGTGCCAGTCTGAGGTTAGAGCAGAGATGGGATCCCAAGCCCTGGGCTTTGTATTATATAGTATTGTATTTTTGATGTTGTACTTAAGGGTCAATTACTGTTTCCATTATAAACCCTGTTTTTCAAGGGTTTATAGCTCACCAATTTTCATTTTGGTATGCAAGCTGCATGAATACACAGGTTTTAAAAATAGCTTAAATTGAGCAGTGCCATTTTTAGATATAAAGCAGTAAAATATACTTTTCATTGGTTTCAGTTTGTTTTGGAAGTTTCCAATCTAAAAGTTTATTCTATCTTAAAATGCAAAAATGCGTGTTTTTTTTCATTCATTTTCATAACAACTTTGATGGTAAAAGGAAGCCAGAGTGGATATCAAATGACACTTCAAGGAGGAAAACAATTTAAAAATCTTTTTTGTGTGAAGATTTGTGGGTAGATGTCATTCCAGTCAATGTTCTTAAAAATCAATAAGCTAATCAATCAATATTCCCTGAGCATGAGCACTATTGCATGCCACTGTTGTGACAGGTACTGTGAGAAATGAAACAGCTCCCTGCCCACAATGTGTTTGAAATTCTAGTTAGAGAGAAATACAAAGACAGTAATATTAAGTATCAATAAAACAGCAACATACATGGAAGCATTTAAGTGATAAATCATGTGGCCAAGAATTTAAGAGGCAAAAGCAAAGCAATTCACAGAGTCGTGCAACTTACTGATGCCTTGCAAAAAGAACAAGAAATTCCAATGTATGGTAATTGCCCAGATATGGAAATTTACCCATCTAGGGTCATGCAGTCTTAAAAACTCTTTCCCTGACCATCAGAATTAGAATATCCCTACTTAAGGGCAAAGTTGTTCTCTCTGCCATACTGAATGTTTCCAAATCATAAAAGCAAATTTTCTCTTGCATTAATTTAAACTAAACTTCTTCAAATGGTCCTCTACACAAGCTATTTTCACTGTCACCCTACTCTCACTCCCCAACCTATTCCAGTCTGGTTTCCAGCAGCACTACACAGCTCATACTACTTTTGCCAAAGTTACCAATGACCTCCTGTTGCTGCTGCCAGTGAAGAAGGTTTTGCTTTTCTCTTTCACCTAAATTTATCTCAATTTAGAAGAAGGATACAGTGTTCTATCTTTTGTCTCATAATGACGTTTGTCACTTCTTGTTCTACCCAGCATCCATTCCCCTCCCCTTGCGATGGGCACCTCTCTTTCTCTTTCAGGGACTGCCCCATTGGTGTGGAGTTTTGGTGGGAGATAATGGTTGCTTCCCATCAAGGAAGCTGAAGGGCCAGAACCTCCTTCTCTTTTCCCCAGCTCAGGAAATAGTGCTGTAGGCAGGACTCAGCCAACTACACACTTTCTCCTGGGACTTTAATGCCTGATCAAGTCAGGGTGTAGGGATGGTTAGACATCATATTCATGTACTGGCAGTGACAGAAGACCCCACAATTCTTGCTGCATCACACTTGTTATAGTTCATTCTATGCAGCTCCCCGGATCTCATTTTGGTTTTCCAAAACTAGTTCTCCATTTTCTCTTCATTTCTGTTATCTCCAGATAGTCTTCAAGTAAATTTAAATTTTGCTTAAAATAGAAAGTCAGCCTCTGCTGCTTATAAACAGAATGTTAATAGATATAATTTCCAATGTTTGGCTCTTCTTTATAGCTTTTGCAGATTCATTTTCCACTGTCTATTCTTTATATGTTGCAATTCTTCCAGACACTTTGTAATGTCCCTTCTCATTTCACCCTCTGTTACCTACATGGGTTATTTTAACTACTCCCCTGACTTCAACTATTACCCACATGCTAATGACTTCTAAATCTAGCTAGTCATTCCAAATCTCTCCTCTGACCCTCATATTTCTTTATTTATGCCATTTGTTTTTTCATTTATTCTATAAATAACTTCTACTATGAGGCATATATATGATAGACAATGGAGAAACAAAGCAATATAGTTTTCCATTTAATGATGGTTAGTCTAGTGGATTCCATAATCTTGTGAAATGCATAATTCCATAAACTTTAACCTAATGGATGTCATAGTCTAGTGGATTCCATAGATGCTATGTAATATTCAACAACTCCACTTGGATATCTCAAAAATAGTGAATTCATCATCTTTCCCTGACATCTGTACTCAAATATTTCTCCTACCGGGATCCCTATTTCAATGAAAGTACTCAACTGCTTATACCAGGAACCTGAGCATTACACTAATTTTTCCTCTTCACTCCGTCCCCACCTCTGCACCAATTATTAAAGCTTGTTCATTCAGCGGTCTCAATATCTCTAGAATGTGTCCACTGTCTGTCATCACTTTTGCTGCTGCCTTATCTATATAGGCCTCCATTCCCTTTTTCTAGGATCAACACAACACTAGTCTTGGTTTTTATGTCCAAACTGCAGCCAGAGTGAACTTGACAAAATTCAAGCCTATTTGTGATGATATTCTAGTTAAAACCCTTTGAAGACTCCATAATAATCTCAAAATAAAATGTAAGCTCTTTTCAAATCCCTTCCTTGTTACATTTCCAACCCCTCACGCATTGGCCTACAAACTTCTCACACTAGCTACTGAAATTCTCTCACATCAGCAAATGGATTGTGCTCTCTCTCTCAACTCTCCTTCTACTCGGCATATCTTCCCAGTTTCATATGAATTCCAACCAGGTCAGCTCCACTCATTGCTTAGGTAATTTATCTCTCCCTCTGAAGGCTTACTCTTCCTAAAAGACTGGGTTATGCCCATTTTTACAAATTCTTAAAACATCTTGTTTTCTCCACATCCTAACATTCATTACTCTGTATCATTAATTACCATGTTTTATGGGTAGATTTCACTAGAATGCAAGGCATTTGAAGGTAGAAATCATATCTCTTTCTACATTGTTTTACCCATAGCACACGGCAGATGATCCATAAGCATTAGCTAAACAAATGAATCTTAACGTTGCATTATCAAAAACTCAATATCAAACTGTACAAAAATATTTTGTTTTTGTCCAAGCTTTAAATACACTGGATTGATCTGACCATTGACAGAGTTATCTATCTGAAAAGTAGCGTACTTATGTTTATATGCTGTGATCTGTTGCATCAGTTACAGATGATGAAACAACAACGGGTTCCAGATGTGTCCTCCAATCATACCTCAGCTGTACCACGCAACACACTAACAATACTTTATTTGCTTTGACATTAGTATGCTTCTGAAAATATTTTAGAATCCACTAGGATTGGCTATTTAAGGATTACAGAAATCCAGGACCCCAGATATGTAATTACATCCCTCATAAGGATCCTAAGAACCTATATTTTTTCCATTCCCACTTCCTTATCCTTTTCTTTCTTAACCTTCTTCAAAGGTAACGAAAAGTGGTCCTGAGAAGAGATCTAGGGTGAGAGAATGTTCTCCCTCAGGTATACATAAAAGATCATTAAGATCTGAAGCTATCTGAGCCCTAAAGCATAAATCTAAAAGATTTATTTTGAGCTGGAGAAGAAGAATTGGAAGAGAAATAGTATTGAGTACCTAGTATGTGCCAGGTGCACTGAACTCATATGAGGTAGGTGGATAGACATACAGCCTCAACACATTATAGACCAACACTGTGATACATGAGGATACTTGAGGGTTCCTGAGACCTTTTCAGGGATTCTACAGAATCAAAACTATTTGCACAATATTTTTTGCCTTTTTAACCCTCATTCTCCCATGTCTATAAAGTGAAGTTTTCCAATGGCTACACACTATTTGATATGACAACAAACTGAATGAAGAAGCAAATATGAGAACCCAGACATTAAAGAGATTTGCTAAAATATAAAACAGTGCCACTCTTCTCACTAAATATTTTTGTTTTGGAAAAAGTCGTTACTTTTTCCAAAAAACAGTTTAATGAAATGGTTTGGTTGTTTTTTAAAATAAATTAATAAATACATGTTTTTAAATGTCAGCTTAAATTTCTATTAGGGTAAAAACTGAGAGATACAACACCCTATTACTGAATGCCCTCAATAATTTTTTAGTAAAACAAGGTTATTGAGACCAAAAAGCTTGAGAATTGCTGGCATAGACAGTGGAATAATCGTAAGAGAAGGCATCTAGCCATCAATGATACCACAATGAACAGCACTGCAGCTGAAACAAATCCAAGTGTGGGTGATGACCAGTTTTGACTTAGTGCCCCATTTGGCCATCTCTCAGTCAGTCTTCCAGGACTGCAGTGCTAGGATAAAGACAGAATCATAACCAGTACAGCCATGTAAATGTAAGCAGTAAGCTTTCAGTAAGTGGTTGAGGACATTCCTTGTAGGACTACATTGCCCATTCTCTTGGATCATCAATTCAAAACGCATTGTTATTTGATGTTATGGAAGTCCACTTTATTGGACATAGCTCTACTGTGCATTAAATTTTGTTTGAAGTATGCGTAAATTAAAGAAAATCTTTGCGTACTTATCTTTCTCCATTGTGTTTGTAGGTGTGCTGTTTCAGCTAACTCTCAACACTTACTTGGGTATCATGGCAAGAAGGTGTGCAATCAATGTTTGTAAGCTAATCAACTGATTAATTCTTGCCTAAATCCGGAAGAAAGCATCACTTCATTCTTGGTGGACTAGCCTATCAACCACGTAGCAACTTACTTCTATGAGTAGAAGTATTCAACTATGCTCTTACTCAATGTAACCGTCCCATATTCTGAAGGAGTGAATACAAGGTCAATGCAAGTGTCCCCACTGCCTTGGGAGAAGATTTCAGGGTTTCTTTTTTTTTTTTTTTTTTTTTTTTTGCGGGCTTCTCACTGTTGTGGCCTCTCCCGTTGTGGAGCACAGGCTCCAGACGCGCAGGCTCAGTGGCCATGGCTCACGGACCCAGCCACTGCGCGGCATGTGGGATCTTCCCGGACCGGAGCACGAACCCGCGTCCCCTGCATCGGCAGGCGGACTCCCAACCGCTGCGCCACCAGGGAAGTCCAGGGTTTCTATTTTTAATAGACTTTTCCTAAGAGTAGCAAAGCCACCATGAAAAGAACAGTTAGTGAAACTTGTTTTCTTCATTACCAAACTTAATATAAATACTTCCACATGAATGTTCTTTTCTCTTTTTTAAGTTATTCATGAAGTCTATCTTTGCTAGAGTTGCGGGGGGGGGGGTGATATACAAGAATAATCTCAGAAATTATTGCAACAGGAGAGAAGTAATATAATATTTTAAACCCCAACTAATATAAGGAACAATTCATAATCCCCCCAAAACACAATACAATAAAATTAAGAATGAAGGTTAATCCTTAATTTGACCTACATTAAATAATTATCATGTAGAGGTAAAATCAGATCATTTCAAGGTCTCCAGAAGACTTCAGTTTAAGTAAATGAGATCTTAGATTTTACATTCTGACATCACTTGCTTTTATTTTTCCCTCTGGTACAAACTCGCATCAGGATCCTTTTCCTGTGCAATTAGCAAGATAACTGACTTACCTAACTGACAATGCCCCTTTTCATTTTGGGGTCTGCAAGCATTTGCCACTTACACTCAGATCATGTTTTTGTGATAGGCCACAGAGCAACTTTCTTTAAAGCTATCAAAGCCTTCCTCATTATCCTTTATGGGCTGTGCAGAAAACATCTCAACTACTAGACATTTAACTGGAGTGCAGTAGAATGGGTTTGCTGGCCCTCTCCAGTTCCTTGGGTAAAAGCTCTGTTCGTAATCAGTGTCTGGTTTTTTAAATCACCCTCAAGAGGTTCCTTCCGGTCCACTTCAGTTCCCTTTTTAGTGTCCCACTGATTTTCCAGACTTTAGGAACGTGTCCTTAACCGCCCGCTTTTTCAATGGCTCTCTCCACTGAATGCTAAAGGAACACTTTGATACTGCAGACATTGAGAAAGGAATATCTTGAGAACTAACACACCATTTATAACAGTACAGTTTACAATAGCATTTCCTACAGAAAGAAGGTGCCTTCTCAGAAAGAGAAGGATGATTTTTGCACCCCATTTAGTTTCAAAACTACAAGCAACACCCTTGTTTCTTGTCAATAAAAAGGAAGATAGAGTAGAGTAGCAATCACAATACATAAAAGATATTATTTGTCCCCAGAGTGCATACCAAACTGTAACTCACTCAAAGAGCTTGCATGAATTATGAATGGCAGGAAGGCGCAGAGAGGAACTTAGCACAGACCCACCCCACACTGCTGTTACACGAATATTTTATAGGCAGAGAAGCCACATGAACTATGTGATGAGATGGCAAAGGTATATATTTTATGTTTAATTCCCATCCTGCTCTAAATCTCATTTTAAATAATATAGGGACACTACAGAAGCCGTGCATCTGAAAATACAATATTGATTAAATTTTAATAGCAAATAAGCTAATCAGGATAAAATCTGAAAAACCTCATGGGAATGGTGGGATTTTCAAAAAGATGTCCCCGTGGCCCCCAAATAATAACAAAAACAAAAGCAAATGAAGAACAGAATACACTGCGTTTTAAACTGGACACAGAAGTGGAAGACAGAAATATAAGGAAACTTGGGCATTTATGTAGCATTTGGAAAGGTAATGGTGGGCACTAAAGGACTCTGCTTTGACCTGAAAGTCAGGGGCAAAGCCATTATCGTTTCTGTTGCCTAGATAAAGGGTATTCATGTTGTAATGTAATGTATCGGTATATTGTCCAGTTCTTTTTTAGACTCTGTAATAAAAAATTGTAGTCATTTTCCAAAGAAAAGCCATAGAATGATCAGATCACAGCTCTATAAATAAAAATATGCCAGAGACTTTCAGTCTTGTCTCAGAATACAGTATTCATGTGTCCTATTTTCTTATTTTTTCCCTCTAGCATTTTCCTTGAGGTTTTTTTGAACTAAATAATCAGGAGGAATTGGGAGGGGAAAGGGGGAAAGAAACCTTTTCCTTCTGCAGAAAAAAATGGTTGTATAGAAGAGTTTTTTACATACACACGCGCACATACACACACTCACACGTACCTCAAAAAGGAAATAGTTGAGCTGAAACAGAATCATTATCATGAAGTCTGTGTTAGGAAAAAGAGGAAAAAATATAAGGGCGAAGACTCATCTGAATGATCCTAGTTAAGGGCCTTACCAAGGAGACAGCTTAAGTTATCTTTGAAAACTGGTGAGTCGCCCTGCTTGGCTAAGTATGAATTGAATGTTCCCAAAGTAACATTGCACAAATAGGGATACCCTTCCATTTCACACTGCTCTTTCTCGAAATAGCAACACCATTTAGCAATATTTCATATCAAGACAATTGCACTGTGGAATTATTATAGTCTTAGTGCTTCATTAAAATTAAAAAAAGTTAAATCCCTGTTTTGTTGAACACAAGAAATGAACGGTAAATATTGATTTAGAGTGAATGCAAACATTTCCCTAGGAGTGGATAATTACTGCCTTTCTATGCAAAACACTTATATTTGAAGAAGCACTTCACTTACTTTGCCATGCGGTATACATTCTTTAGTACATTTTAAATTATACGTTGTCCTGGACAATGTCTGCTCTATAATTTCTTGTGTCTCTACACCAGAGTCAGTATGTAATTTTAAACTACCAAGTTTCTGCCAACTAGGAGAATAGGCTTAACTCTCTTTGCTGGGTTCACAAATACACAAGGAGATCTGGAAAGACACAGGACTGATGATCTCAGACCTGGAGAGTTTGGTCTCTTTTTTCAGGCCAACAGAAATGCCACTAGTAACTGGCCACGGACTTACAAAGCAGAGACTAAATGGAATATAGAATTCATGTACCTAAGCCAGTTTATAGCCCATCTAAAAGATATGAATTAAATAATTAACATTAGAAATTTTTGATGAATGACTAGTGGTTTGGATACTTCTTATAGAAAGGTCTAGTTAAATAAGGGACCATTATACTTTAGAATATATCTCTTGTCAAAATTTTTTATTATTGTAGTTTTATCCCTCTGCCAAGATATTTGCAGCATAAGTTTATTTAAATTATGTAAAGGAATTCATTTTAACCATTTCAATGTCACCTATGTAGATGGTGATTTAATTCAGCAGTTATGTTAGAATACTTTTAATTGTACAGAATATACAAAGCTTATATTTGTATAAAAATATTAAATAGTACAAAGTTATAAAAGATCATGTATATCATGGTATTCATCATTTTTACCTGTAAATTTGCCATTCACTAAAGTAATAAAAATACTTGCAAAATCATCTCATATTAAAGTACTCATCATTCTATTCTGTTTCTATGAAATTGGCTTTTTTTTTTTTAAGATTCTACATGTAAGTGATAACATATAGTATTTGTCTTTCTCTGTCTGTCTTATTTCACTTAGAATATGCTCTCAGAATGGTTGCCAGGAGTTGGGGGGCAGGGAAAAGGGGGAGATGTAGGTAAAAGTGTACAAACTTTCAGTTAGAAGAAGAATAAGTTCTGAGGATCTAAGAAACAGCATGGTGACTATAGTTAGTAATACAGTATCGTATACTTAAAAGTTGCTGGGAGTAGATTTAAGCATTCTCATTACACATACACAAAAAAAGTAACTACGTAAAGGAATGGATGTGTTAATTATCTTGATCTTGGTAATCATTCTACAGTGTATAGCAAATCATCACTTTGTACACCGTTAATACAGACAATTTTATGTCAGTCAGTCCTCAATAAATTTGGAGAAAATTATAAATAAATAAATATGTACATAAAAATTTAAAAGATTAAAGTATATGAAGAAATGAAAGCAAAAAAAATGCTAAATTTGGAGTAAAGCTACTCAGTGGGAGATAAATGAGATGAGACCAAGGGATTGTTGATGTGCACAGACTGGTTACGTGTCCTGCTTCCATAGAATCTTCACATTCATATATTGTGAAATTTAGTCTCATTTGTTCTCTCTGGTTTCAAACTGCATACAACCTCCTACCTTTTGGATATATTAAAGATTACAACATAGGAAAAATGAACTCTAAGAGGAACAAAACAGTTTCAGTGGTTATACCAACTATGAGTGTACTTGAAGAAGATTCATCAAAGTTTCAACCTTTTGCATGTCATGTAGTGTCTTGTGGCATCCACTGTGCTCTCTTCTGTTTATACCCCCTCCCATTATTGGCTTATTTTAGGCAAACTTGTCTGAACACAGGAACTGCCTGGGGAATTCATTAAAAATGATTCTCAAGACCTTATTCCAGAGAGTCTGACCCAATGAGTCTGGAACAGGGCCCAGGAAACTTTTTTTTTAATGCTCCAGATAATTTTATGATTAAGTTTGGCAAACACAGTTCTAGACCTTCATCTAACCCGTCCTCTAAACTCAATTTTATTTTTAATCAGTGTGGGCAATATTTTCACTAGCCGTACTTGAGGAGGAAAGGGGGAAGCCTACTCTCCAGCCTGCTCAGTGAGAAATATCCTCACTGTTCCTATTTCAGTGTAAAAGGAAAGCACAACTAGGATTGACTTTAAGTCATACCAAAGTAAAACTAATTAATACCAGCCCTATTTCTTGATGGAGGTTTTGATAGAGGTGTGTTCTAAGGAACAGGGAGGTCTGAGTTACTCAAGTGCAGATTGAAAAGGATGTGGGCACAATAAATTGACAAAGAACTGAGAGGGCTGGATGGAGAGAAAACTGATAAATTACCTAGGTCACAAATGAGACTGAGCTCTGTTCCTTGGAAATATACTAAATCTAATAGTTGTCTGAGAACACACTTAATCTGCAAAAGACTATGAGGATTGTACTGATGTTAATTTTTAAAAAAAAATGCAAATGACAACTTAATACTTCAGCAGAAATTATGAATAGAGACATAATTCACTAGCACATAGTAAAAAGCTTAAATGCCAGATTTGATCACAACCATGTGAGTCAAATCCAACTTCGATTGTGTCTCTGCAAGTGGTATCAAGAGATGTTTTGGAAGAGAATGGAGTAGATATCCGAGATGACAATACTAAGGTAAACAGCATTGATGAACATCAGAGGTATTATAACAGTAAATAGTCAAATTTTAAAAATCATAAAGACAATAAATGGGTATGATAATGTGTTTGACCTTTCCATTATGCCCCTCCATATTCCATCACTCTAACCAGTGAATTGTGTAGAAATGTTTGGCTTCTTTAGTGTATTTCTTAGCAGCATAGACAGCAGGGGAGCTGTGGGCAACACACACCAACACTCTTACTCAAAGAAGAAACCCCCAGAACAGGTTCTACAATCCAGCCCTTGACTCCAGTCATTCACTGGTTTTAGAAACTCCCTTACTTTATCTAATCTAAGCTACTACTGACTGCAACACACTTCCCAATTTCCACAATGTTAAAAGGTGAAAAAAAAATGTGCATCTTACAATCAATAATATGTGAAACTCTTAAGAGAAAAAAAGTAAAACAACAGACAGCCTCCTGATGTTTTAACGGTGTTTATCAAAGAAACTCAAAGTTAGGCAAATAAAGTTCTGGGGGAATGGTCCACCCCCAAGTCAATCCCCAGGGCACTGATACCATGTGAGGATGCCATGAGCTGCTTACAATCACTCTGTCACAGCAGGAGAACCTTCGCCCTCTCAGATGAGGTTACGATAAACAATGCACGAGGGACATCTCTCAGAGCAGATCTCAGAGCAGCCAGATTGGGGACCATGGAATCCTCTCCACCACCAGAAGGAAGAGACCCTGCTGATCTAGTCTAACAGAATATGGTATATTCCAACAAATCTTGACCACTGTACAGTAAGTTGTTTCCCCTCCTCTTTTCTAAATGGTAGTCTTAATGGATTTATCCCCTTTTTCCTCTTCCTTTGTTTGTGGAGAAGGTAATTGAAAATACCATTTAGCACTCAGTGAATGAACCATGAAATTGCTACATCTGCGTCAGACTCCGAGAAAATACACATCCCTCAAAGATTCTGAACTTGGACCTGGGATGCAGTAAGAGAGTGAGATTTGAGTTTTATCTCTTTTGGAAGGGGTAAATGTGTTTATAATATACAGGAAGGTTGTATTATTTTAGTCAAGGGCATTACAAAATTGTTCATATATAAAGAGCATATGTAGAGAAAAATTGGCCACAAGTAGTTACTTGTGAGTTTACATCTATTACCGATATTTGGGGGAAAATCTAGCTTTCACTATGGGAATTGTCTCTGTGCCACATCATTTTGATATGTTTCCTCTAAGATTGCTAGCTGTAAGATCACCTATGCTACAGGGCATCTTCCATCATGTGGAGACAGCTTGCCTAGAATGAATCCATCAGAGAGGAAAGTAAATCTTGGAGAGTGGTTGGAGAGAGTAAAAAAAAAGTGTGTGTGTGAGTGTGTGAGAGAGAGAGAGAGAGAGAGAGAGAGAGGGAGGGAGGGAGGGAGGGGGGGGAGGAGGGGAGAGGGCAGGAGAGAAGAGGAAAAAAGGAAGTCAGAATTCCTAGAAATATGAGAAATTATAGAAGAAAGTTCAAGTTGGTTTTCTGTCACTGGCAACTGAAAGATGCCTCCTTAATACAGAATAAATTGTCTTGATTCAAATTTCACAATAGCTTTGCAAAGGTGGGGACAAATAAGAAAACTGTTATTGTCTCACTGTGGTTAAATCAGTGAGAGTGGAAAGAGAAAGCAGATCTCATCTCCTACTTCCAGGGGGAAGCTGAACCTAAATTTATCACAATACACAACCAGGAAATATCCTGCTAATGAGGTCAATATCAAACAGCCATAATAGCTAACACTTGTTGAATTCTCATCATGTGCCAATCATTACACTATTAATGATATATTTATATTAACCTCTTCCATCCCCTCAACAACCAAATTAAGTAGTTTTACTTACTCCATTGTACAGATGAACAAACTGAGGCTTAGAGAAGATGAACAATTTGCCCCAGGTCACACAGCCAGCTGGGATTACAACCCAGGCTCTTTGCCCTTACTCATCTGTTCCCTTAACCACCATACTCAACTTGGGACAAGTATAGTACTTCCCAAACACCAATGGAATTCTTGTATTTATCTTTCTCCCCTGTCCAAGTCCAGAATGAGAGAAAAAGTGTTTTCCCTCTGCCAACAATACCACTAACATTGCTACATTGACATTATTCAGCAAATTGCTTTCACTTAGTAAGCATGGTGAGAACTCCCTGCCTAAACATTAGAGACGGTTTTCCAACAAGCACAAATCCAACTAGAAATAGACCAAAATATTCAAAAGTAGAAGTGGAATTTATTATTATTAATTCCACTTCAAGATTTATTTCAAGACCTGACTGACTGTATGTCAGTGTTGGACACCAGAACAGAATCTAATTAGCCTGGCTGTTATTCAGCATCGATGCTCAGACTTACCCTACTTGAGCCCTTGCGGCAGGACACGATTTCAGAACGCTGAGGGTTCAAAGGAATGTCACCTCTACAAACAGCGTTCTTAATGTCAAAGGATAAAGCATCACAGTTGTGGGGAAAGTTGTACATCTCCCAGGAAAATATTCATCAGCTACCCAGCTGGTCATTCCCTTTGCCTTTGGCTATTTGGACATATTTTAGTAAAGATACCCACAAGATCTCCAATCTTAACTGTAAAGCTTGAGAAAAAATGTCCAGTGAAAGTTGTTTTCAGGTGTAATAGAAGAAACTCCTTTTAACTCCTTTGCCTCAAGATTTACATAATTGTAAGGGCAAACAAACCAAACGATAAAAAAAAAACCAGGTACTACAGATTAGAAATGAAAAGTAAACCAGCGCATGCCAGTTTCTTGCTACAAGTTCCAGCCGATACCAAAGTCAATGTGACTAAGATGTAGTGTGGAGAGAAAATCTCCCAGGATAATCAAGGGATATACTTCCAAGTCTATTTCCCCCACAGAACTGTTTTGTTTTCTCACATCAATGAGCTAGAATAAAATGTGGATCCCATGATCAAGCTGGCAGAAGTCATGCTCCCTACCTGGATGCTCGAAAATTGTAAATCACAACTTTACAAGGATTTAACTTTTCCCTTTCCAAAGTAATCAAATGTTGTGGTGAGGGGGCCACTAATCATGACAAAAAATATACTGCAAATGCTTTCTTTTGGTGCCAAGTCCAATAAGTTCTCTGAGTGAAATTAAATGCACGATCTGATTCCAAACCACAGCTTCCCTTGGGGATGTGCAAATCTCAAGAGGGGGCTGAAAGGCCAGTTTTATCAAAGCCCAGGGTTACACCCATGTTTTTCAAGTTTGTTTTTTTTTTTTCTCCCTTTTTTAACTACTGCCTGTAGTATAAACGGCTCAGGCCCCTCTGCTTTCCAGCCTTCATAGTCAAATCAGCGCTTCATACTTTCCACATTCGGCCTCTAAAAAGTGGGCCAGTCCCTGACTTCTCTTAGTTTCTCACAGTTTTTGTTTATTTTAAGAGATTCTCTGCTGAACTCCAGGGAAGGGGGAAAAAAGGGAGGGAGAGAGAGAGGAATCTGTTATGTTGTAAGCAATTACTGGCTCCATCTCTTAGATCTGCAGTATCACAGGAATTAGAGATGGAAAAGACCCATTAGGTCATCCTGTACACCCTGGGCCAGCACAGCGCTATTCCCTACTGTAGATTATCTCTTCTGAGAGTTTTTAATATGTTTAAAGGGAAGCCAATGATAACATGGTTTCACTTTATTTCTTTTGGGGCTTTGTTCTGTCCAGTCTACAACATGCCATTTCTATGGATGGGCCCAGGGTGACTCTTCAAAGGACATTTGACTGCCCATAAGAATTAAAACAACATTTGTGCTTTCCAATAACTATGATCCATAAGTTCAGCATGGAAGCATTCATAAAAACAAATTCTAAACAGCCAATGTTTAGTCCCAGGGATGGAAATGTGACATGGAAAAAACTGTACATAGACATAGTCTATATATCGAGTACATAATACCACAAATGTAACTGTGTTAGTGTGCATACATGCTCACATAAAGTGCATACAACTACTCATCATTACCCCAGAGTGTTTCTGTTTCCTCAGAGTTGTGCCCAAATGCTGCATAATTCACGAAAATGTGATCCAAAATATTTAAGGTTATGTTTCTCACAATTTTCTTCGGATCTCTCTTAAGTCACGCATTTTAAATGTCAACTTGCATAGAGAAATATTTAATTTCAAAAATACTCCTCCATTGGGAAATTCTTTAGCTCTTCCTTAAGTAGCTTTGCTTTTTTTTCTCCTTCGTTCTTATCCTAAGGTAACAGAGTGTTTTGGTCTACTTTTGATGTGCCAGCCTAGGTACCCTTAGCTGAGGGACTACCAGTCCCATCCCTCGGGAAAAGAAATACAGTGTGAGGGGGCTTCCCTGGTGGCGCAGTGGTTGAGAGTCCGCCTGCCGATGCAGGGGACGGGTTCGTGCCCCGGTCCGGGAAGATCCCACATGCCGTGGAGCGGCTGGGCCCATGAGCCATGGCCGCTGAGCCTGTGCGTCCGGAGCCTGTGCTCTGCAACAGGAGAGGCCACAACGGTGAGAGGCCGGCGTACCGCAAAAAAAAAAAAAAAAAAAAGAAAAAAGAAATACAGTGTGAGGGAGACCTAGCATGAAGAATGAACACATTGTGTGCTCTTAAGTGACTACCATCTTAATCCATTGGCCTTGAAGGCTATCTGTAGGAGATCAAATCAATATTACTATTTGAAAGCATACGATTTTGTGCTGGGATCATAATCAATCCTGATAGAATGTGTATTTTTTCTTATAGCATGTTCTAAGTTATATAGTATTTTTGCGGTATAATGCAGAATATATTTTCATTTGAATATGTTTAATAAGCTGGCCCATCTTTGATATGTGTGGTAGATAAGAATGATTTCTCACTGCTCTACTAGGAGGCAGGGTAGTTTATTAATCAAGAGTCTGCAGTATGGACCTTTTACAGGGTTTGTGATTGTGGGTACTACCAGTTACCTTTCATTTGATCAGTGGTTTATATAATACTCTTCAAGAAAAAGAACCTACCTTATCCCAAAACAAATGTATATGATAGAGGGGTTCACTTTACTTTGTGTAGCTTAAAGAGTACAACTAAATTAGAGAACTTTAGAGGAAGAAAGCTTGGGCTCCAAAACCCATCAGGTTCTTCCCATCCTTGCTGGGGAAGCCGTTGAGTTTTTCCTCCCTTGACAAGGGCTCTTCTCATGACTGTTTCCTAGGAATACTCCTTCCCTTCAAAGATGCCCTCTCTGACCACTCTGGCTATTGGGGATCCCCCATTAAGCCTCTTACAGAACCCTCCTTATTTAACTCTAATAAGAATCAATTATTGCATTGTTCATTTATGGTTTAGCCAGCTCCCTAAAGAGTGGCATGGTGTTCGAGTTAAGGGCATAGGCTCTAAAACCATCACCCCTGGCTTAAATTCCTGCTCTGCCGCCTATTAGCTGCTTCTCTTTGGCAAGCTACTTGTACTCTCTCCCTTACCTGTAACTGGGGAAAATAGAGTTTCCACTTCACAGGCTTGTTGCAAGGAGTAAAGGGGCAAAAACTTGTAAAGCCCAAGGTAACTAACACGCAGTGTGCTCCCAATAAATATCAGGAGCTATTGCTTTAGTATTATTTTCCTTTGTGTTTCAAAGCCTAGTTTAATGCGTGGTACATGACTGGCACTCAATAAATGTGTATTAAAGATATGAAAGAATGGACATTCTGAAGAATGTTCCTCAGCGGAAAATTCCAACAATGGGAGCTGTTGCTCTTTGTGGTCATAAATACCTGTCAGTCAACAAAATTGCTGAAAGAACTTTTAGAAAGATTTTAGAAGTCATTCCATAATAGTGTGGGAGATGTAGCTAATCACTAAGATTTCTTCCAAGTGGAAGATGCTGATATTGATCTAAGGTTGTGCTCTCACCACTTCCCCTCTCTGGGTCCTAGTTTTCTCAAAGATAAAATAAAGGTTTTTGACTAGATCATCTCTAGGGTCCGTCCTATTCTAATATTCTATGATTCTATATGTGAGCCATCTGACTCTTGTTATTACTTTTTTTTTCTGCAAAAATTCCCATAGAATAGTTTTTCATTTGGCAACCAAAGTAACTTGGTTCAAACAGCACCTGGAACAGAGTTATTCTACCCCAGGGTCAGGGAGCCCTAACAACGGGTGACTGTGCTGTAGTCACTGCCACTTGGTGACAGGAACATAAACAGTCCATTTCCCATGCCACCTCTTTCCACTACCATATTCTCTTTCACTTCCCACCTTCCGCAGCAATACAGACTCGTCTTATGCATCTCCAAAACACAAGAATTCCACCCACGCAGCACTGCAGAAATTAGAGCCAGAAAACCCCTATTAGGTCATGCAAGCCACACCCCTTCTAGAGCAGGAACATCCTCTTCAACTAACATTTGAGCTCTCCTTCTGGCTCCAAAATGTGGCCAAGCTTTAGTGATTCCTGGATATGGTTTGAATAACAGTTTATAAGCATTCTGGGATCCTTTGAAAATAAAGGTTCCATATAAAGTTATCTTACTATTTTGTTTATTATAAAGTGGTTTTGTTGCTGTTGTTTGTTAATCTTCCTGGGAGTAGTCACAAGAAGATTTCTCAAAGAAGAAATTGTACCAGCAAGCCTTTGACCTGATTTTTATCAAATCTGATAGCCAGCCATTAAGAACCTAGCTGATTAAAGCCCTGATTGCCCTGTTGTAAATGTGCAATAAAAAAATAGTTTGGAAAACAATTAAAATATTTAAAGTATACGTGTTAATTATTGCTAATATATTTGCTCACATTTTCCTCAAGTTAAATTATATATTTATCATCAATGTAAATTGTTTATTTTTAATCGTATAACAATGCTTTATTGCCTTTGGATATGAAGTCTTATAACTGTTAATTTGCTAAACGTTCAACATTTTTAAAATGTTTGCCTGTTTCATTGTGCTGAACATACAAATCCAACTTATTACTCCAGGTGACAAGAAAGCCAGCTGATTAACACAAATGTCAAACACCACTGGGGATTCAACCCAAATCCTTGGCTACTATCCAGCCACTCCTCTGGCTCATAGACAATTTCATTATTTCTCTGTTAGAAAGGGAACATGAGGGTGGGAAACTGTCCTAGATGACACAGTAAGTAGGACTCCGCATTCTACTTAAGGCTTTCTTCTCTTGAAGAGCTTAAGGCAAATAGCCTAGGATAATATTTCTTTTTACCATACACACAAACAAAATTAGCATTACTGTACCCATTTTACAGAGATGAAAGCTTGATTGTAGAGAAACAGGGCCACTGGTCATTGTTACCCAAATCATAGTGGAGTCAGAGAAGCCCCAATATCTGTCTCCTAAGTGCTAACGCATCTTCATATCCAAATAACCACATTTTCTTAATGAATCACTAGTAGTAGGATCTACAAAGCACTCTGCAAAATGTAAAATGCTACTAAAATGTATAATAGGCATAAAGTTCTGAACTGGGATAGATTTTTTCTCCATCTGAAACTATATTAAAAAGAAGAATTATTATAAGGAGTGGTACTAAACTCAACATATTATTAAGAAATTGCTGTTATTTAAGATAATATAATAGGTTCCATATTTATCAATGTTTCATAAACTAAAGATAATTTCCTGAATTTACAAAAGCTGCTATTCACATTGGAAAGCTCTGGATAATTGCTGTCTATCTGACACAGGAATAATAATGCAGAGGAACCCAATTGTGGGCCATAGTTGGAATAAACCTCAACTTCCAAAACTTTCCAGCGAAACAAACCCCAGAGGGGGATAGAGACAGATATACACCACTGCGAGATTTCAATTGTCAAGTTTTCAGCAAAACTAGAACAAGTTTTCAAAATAACAAAAAAAGGGGCTCAAAGGATAAATAGCTATTGAAGGGAGTACTAGGAACACAATTTTCGGATCAGATTAGGAGGACATAGAATGGGTATAAACTAACAGAAAGTATTTTAAGGTTATATTGAATATGGGGCCAAGTGAAAAACAAAAGGAATACAACAGGTTCAGCAGTTTTAAAACCTTAATTATAAATGAATAGATCAGTGTGGGAGGATGTCAAAATTTCCTTAAAAGAAAGCATTCTGCATAGAAATGCAGCAGTTGAAGGCAATATAAAAACAGTAGCATTGGGCTTCCCTGGCGGCGCGGTGGTTGAGAGTCCGCCTGCTGATGCAGGGGACACGGGTTCGTGCCCTGGTCCGGGAAGATCCCACATGCCGCGGAGTGGCCGGGCCCGTGAGCCATGGCCGCTGAGCCTGCGCGTCTGGAGCCTGTGCTCCGCAACGGGAGGGGCCACAACAGTGAGAGGCCCGTGAAATGCAAAAACAAAGAAAAAACAGCATTTATGCCATACTCACCAAGATACCTATTTCTCCATTTAACACATTTGCCCATTTAAACATAGACACCACCTCATGGTGAAAAACACTATTAACCTAGAATTTTTGAATTTTAGGGACTAACATAGCCAACAAGTCTCATTTCAAGTTCGCTTTGAGTGATGAAGACCTTAGGAAGGCTGCTTGGATCGTGGCTTTGAGAATTTGGAGGCCTCACCTGGCTCAGTGGGAAGAGTCTGTAATCAATTATTGCTGCCTGTCATGGCTGTGGGAGAGGAAAATCCAAGCCCACTTGCCATTTATTTGATTTTCTGATCCAGTATAACCCTCTTCACTTACAGCTGAGGAATCTGAGGCATTGGTGGGATACGGGGTTACCTTTACGAATAAAGAGCTAGAGTGATTGGTCTAAGGGTAGACTGATATTGGGTTGGTCTTCTTTGCAGAATGTAGGTATCCTGATGTCAAGTTCCCTGCCCTTTCTTTCTACCAATTGCATTCTAAATTCTGATTGTTTGGAATTCAACAATAGATATGACTAATACCCAGTTACACTATAATAATATAGTCTTTGTTCGTTCTACAAAAAAAAAATCATAATACTTAAATATATTCTTAAATCTTTTCAAGCCCCTAATATCTATCTTTCTGGAAGAAAAATAATTTCTTACTAAAACTTAATTTCTCTAAGACATTAAATCCGATAAGTGTACTGTTTTTCCTAGGCTTCAAATTCTTTAGCCTTCTTTCTCTCTGTTTAGAGTTTATAAATCTCACTGACTTAATCCCATTCAGTGTGATACTAAAACTAGCAATGAAGTGTAGAGGAACCATTGATATTCCAAATTCCTCGAAAATGCACACCATGGTGCCCTTGAGTAATCTCAAACTATTAGCCATAGTCCCTCGAAGCTTACAGCAAGCAGTATGGAATATCCATTTGCCCAGCATTTACCTTCTATAAGCACACCCTATACAGAATTACATTTTAGAAATTCAAATGAAATATTTCAGGTAAGCAAATAGTTGTTGCCATTGTCATAACTGAATATCTAATATCCATACAAACATAAAATAATGCAGTACTAACAGGTGTTGCTCTTCCCTTAAATTTCCCCACATAATCTAGAGTTTTTTTCACCTCGTATACAGATATACTTATTTTAAAACTTACTTGAGTGCACTCAACAAAGTCGAGAAAACAACGTCTACAAAAGGCTCCTGGTGAAGAAACATGTAGAAACCAAGAGGATGGGTTGTAATGTATGCCTCGTGAGCACCTGGATTCTTCCACCATATTTGTCAGAACTCTCTGTACTATATATGCATTGGAAAATCGATGGCAAGTCTCTATTATGTGAGCCTTCTCTGAAAATCCTTTAACGCAGACAACACTTTGTAAAAAATAGCAAGGGATGGGGTAGTCATAGGGCATACCTTATGACTTTTACTGCTTCGCCTCTCCAGCTGCCCATTGAAGAGAGATTTTGGCTCAGGTTTACCTATCATGGCAGCATAGGCCCATGGGGACCCATGGAAGGTAACGAGGGGCTCCATTAACCAGTTTCATTATTTCATAAGGCCTAAGGGAATAACACACCCACCAATAATAAGGCTGCTAAAGCTAGAGTGTCAAATTACTTTGGGGCAAAATCTTATCAACTTCGTATGAAAACTCTTATTACTTCATGCTGATAAGAGTCTCTGACTGGCAACTATGTATGTGTTTGACTAATAAAGTGTTAAATAAAAACAAATGAATTGTTTTGTTTGGATATTAAAATTTTTCAAATCACAGAGTCCCAGATGTAGAAGATAATCAGAGAAGACTCATTTATATTAAGGGCTCAATGTCAATTTAATAACTTTAGTAATGATGGTGCTGACAGAGCAATAGCTAAAACTTACATGACATTTCCTAAGTGCCAGGAGCTGTTCTAAGCATTATACATACATTTATTTATTCAATCACCATAACAACCATATTAGGTAGGTCTTATTAGCCCAAAGTAGAGTTATAAGAAGTGAGAAAAGGGAGACAGAGGATCATCAAATGACATGCCCACAGTCATACAGATAGTAAAGGCTGAAGCAAAAATTTGAACCCAGGCAGTGTGCTTTAGAACACATTCTCTCCATTCCTTCCTTCAGGAAATACTATCGTTAAGGTCTCATTTTTAATTGGAACAAAGACCACAGAGCAGAGTAGCTTCCTTATCTGTAAAATTAGGGATAGTGATAGTAGTTTTCTCAAGTTGTTGATAAAGTTTAAGAAATTCATTTTTATAAGATTTGAAACCCAAACCTGGAACAAAATAAGTGCCATTCGGTGTTTGCCAGTGTTAACAACAAGACTTTTTAAACTACAAAGCTTTTTTTCTCCTCTTGAGCACAGATCGAAATCCTGAGGCCAACCATCTCACAAGTGTTCAGTATGCGTAACTTTGAAAATGAAGTTGCTATTGTCTAACTACCAATAGGCAAGGAA
Source organism: Delphinus delphis (assembly GCF_949987515.2). Classification (NCBI taxonomy): domain Eukaryota; kingdom Metazoa; phylum Chordata; class Mammalia; order Artiodactyla; family Delphinidae; genus Delphinus; species Delphinus delphis. The sequence goes on from NC_082689.1 coordinate 84,886,913, forward strand.
ATTCAAATGGCTGCCTGAAAACAAACCATTAACTTAGCTTACTGGTGAAAGCTCAGCCCTACCTTCCCTCTGCAATGGGAGGGGGAGAGGAGGAGGATGGGACACTTTGTGCCTGAGCAGAGGTGTGTGTAAGCAGAGCCTGAGCACTGCCAGGGACCCTTGATGAGATCTTCATTCTTTTCTCCCTGTTCACAAACACTCCTGAGAGCCTGGTAATTTACCACTAAATCTGTGTGCATAGAAACAAACAAACTTTTAAACTACAACATTCACCACATGATATGTACATTCCTTGGACTAGCGTATCATTGCATAATATTGTTCAGTTTTAATAAAACTATCCTTTGAAGCTCTGTTGTGGAGGAGAGTAATTCCACAGCAGCTTTGAAGTATCCTCCCTTAAATAAAGTCAGAGAAAAAGCCATTGTTTATTTCACCACTATTTAAGAGTTAATGAGAGATTTGCACCTGTACAGCTGTTGTGGACCGAAACTAACTCATGGAGTGAATGTATTTTCTGCTTGAGACAGTTGTAAATGCCTTAAGTAAAAACACTGAGGACTGCTAATGGATAGGTTTATTTTAAAGCATGCCATCTGCTATCAATCATAGAGAAGTATAGGAAGCAAGTTTGGCTGGGCTCCCTCCTTGTGAGCCTGATAAAGACAGGGCTCCAGGACTCGAGAACATTGAGTCCTCAAGAGAATAAAACATCAAACCTACTCAGCAGCTCCACTAACAATAATAAAAATGCCTCTGCCTAAAGGTGACATTCTGAATTTACGATTATTTGTGTCTATAAAGTGTATTCTTTGGCTCCTGACTCATTCTGACTGTCTCACTCTAAGATCAATACATTAAGCCTGCCTGGAGTAAATGGAAATCCTCTCCTTTTATTAAACCAGCAGCCGGTACCTGAGTCGATCTAATGCCCTATAGGATCGCAGGAAGATTTTCAGCTCTGTTCTCTTCCGTTTTTAAGATTTTTCATGAGAAAATTACAACTGAAATCTATTTGAATTCACTAAAATACATAAATAACATAGGCAAGTTTATCTTTCTTAGAAGACAAAATAAAATGAAAGAAAATAAAAGACTGGATTGGAATTCATCCTACTATTCTTCTATCATGTGCCCATGATGATGCTGTCAGAAAATTACATATTAGAAATACGTTACAGTAAAATTCAGAATCGGTGGCTCAGAATCGTTATGTTCTTTATGCCGTACGGGCCAAGCATGTTTTCAAGAGGACAAACATTATTTCCTCAGAAATCTTCCAGCTGTGGAATTATAACCAATATTGCTTTCAAAAATGGATCCCAAAGTATTCCTTGAAAAATGTCGAGCCTGGCTTATTAAAAGTGCTGCCTGCTGAAATCCTCAGTGGATGAAATGAGTTGTGGCATTGGAAACTTCCACAGCTTATAATGTTAGAATCGGCCTCAAATCTGCAGCTTAACTTAATTCTACTGCTAGCCTGGAAAACAGAGTCGTGAGTGTTTAGGGAAAACCCACCTGGCCAGCAAACTCATGAGCCTAATTAAAGTTAATAGAGAAATTAAAAGAGGAAAACATTGGCTCAGTAGTAGTAAGAAGAAGTGTATACGGCAATAGAAATTCAGGGCGGGAACTTATATTTTATACTATGCATTTGTTAGAAATACTCCTTCCTGAGTACATGAAAGAGGAATTTGTATTATTTGACTTGCTAGGTATTATGGGTGATATGTTAGAGTTCAATATATTGTTTTCATGCTGAAGAAAATGAATGTTTTAGGTTAAATAGTAAAGTGGAAATACTGATTCAGTCAATGAATACACTTTCAGGTCTGCTATGCACACAGCAGATTCGGTAGGTTCTGTAATATTAGAAATGTCAGCAAATTACTATTACTACATATACCATTAGTTATGTTAGTAAAAATATCAGTAATATATGTAATATTAGGAAAAGGCATTATCCTTGCCCTTCATGGAAAAAATATCTAACATTGAATTAAACTGAATTCTACAGCAATGTAATAGTGCCAAACTTAACAGCTAAATTCTTAGAGATAAAAAATGCTTTAAGAGTTTAGGAAAAAAGGGAGAAAAGTAAAAACTGCAGTAGCCATGAAAAAGTGGTTAAGAAGACTTGCATCATTTTCTTAAAAATAAAAAGAAGAGATAAAATGAATAAAGACAGTCTATAATTCACACTTTAAAGGATATAAAAGATACTTACCTATTGAAATTTCAGTGTCCTTTCCAATGCAACATGGGATTCAATGTGGAGTCAAGTTACAAAACATATCTGGGGCAGAAGGAAGCACCAGTAATGCTTTATTCCTTTGACAGTAATTTTAAAAAATGAAATTTCCATACTGATCAAGCAGGAAATATATTATTATACAAGTGAAGCAGAAGGTCAGAGGAGGAGTGCAGCCAGTGAAGGGCACCTGCCTCATGGAAACAGGCAGCCTCTCTCTACCCAGGACAAGCTGACTAGTGCCTTGAGAGGAAGAAAACTCAATCTTACCAGATCCTTCAATTTATCAAAGGAAGCTGAAAACCTGGCTTTTAAGTAATACTTCCTAAAATGTTAAAGAGACTTTATGGTCAAACTAAACCCCTTCTACCACTTGGGACAGGTCTACCAATCCTGCTCTGGGTTTTTCAATAGTCCATGTCATAGAGAATCCTGAATCTTTAATTCTAGGAATTCTGAAAATAAGGCTATACATGCTTCCCAAGGCTCCTGTTTTACATTTGAATTCCTTCTATATGATGGCATTCTGTCGCTCTTCATGAATTCATGAAGCCAATTCTGTGAACTATTTTAGAAGAGCCAGTGCATTTCTGAAAGTGCTGAAGCTTGGTGTGTTTCTTACACCAGATTTCCAATCACTGACAAATAATTCAGTGGCACACTAATGAAAACAGTACTGTGATGGGGCCTGTGCTTCTATGATTAGACATTAGTGGCCACATCAAGAAGAGAAACTGAAGATTAGCACAGTGATTTGTTCCCCAAAACCTGAATCATTTAATCTTCTTTCTTTAGAAACCAGTGGCCTATGAATATGGTAAAAGAATTAAAACCACATTTATAAAGTGATTTCTAAAAGATTCTAACATTTTCAATAAAAAGGATTGGTCATTAAAATATAGTTAATAAATATTATTCAGAACTCATTACCTTAAACATTCCCCACTTAGAAAGTGTGAATACTCACTGACTGAATTGTGAGAAGGTTATAATACCAGATAGGTATTATGTGATGTTTTCACAGTTAATTTCTGCAGCATAAGAGCTATACATTGGGAAAAGGAAAAGTTTAAACCAAAATAAATCTACTCTTGTGCTTCAGGAAGTATTATTTTATCATACCATTTAAGTTAGGACCTGTGTGAATTATTAAATATTGCTGCCAATTCTAACTGCATATAATTCTATACTATCAGGTAAATGTTTCTGAAAACATGCATTTACTAATTCCATCAATGAGTATTTATTGAATTCTTACAGGGTTCTATTCCTGGTGCAGAAAAAATATATATCTTACTTAAAGTTACTGAATTGGAAATCATTAACTTTGGTTTATTTTCCTTGCATTTTTCATTAGACAGTCTCTAATTCAAAATTATCCATGTTAAAAGTCAGATGCATAAATAGCAACAGTTTCTAAGACAGAAGGTCTTGCTGCATACCAACACTTATCAGACATCATCTACACAATGTGTAAGTTGCTGTTAATATTGTTGACAACCCTTTTGAATTTAGAACATCTAACACTTGTGATATCAAGAAACAGGTGAACATTTGGGAGGTAAATCTTCCAACCAAATAATTCAAATGCTAATCAAAATCAACGACCTACATGTAAACAAAGAACAACATTAACAATAAAATCAATCTGTTGCATATTAGAAAGAGTTTGGGGCTAGGACTTATTTGGACTTTATCACAAAGTAACTTCAACCTTGATAAAAGAGATCACCTCTCTGTACTTATCTTTTCTCCTTGAGAAAGTAGAGAGAGGAAAGTGGTCTCTTACCTCTCTGGCAAGAATTTCTTATATTTTTTTAAGCTACTTCTATTCTGTGGAGATTAGACTTATGAAACAAAGATGATGTTTTCCTATATGCAGTTGGATGTGGATATGTTAATAATTTGTAATATTTACAGATTGGGTAAACGTTTTTAATATATAATAAAACGCTTTTCTACCTATCTATCTATCCATCCATCCATCCATCCATCCAACCATTCCACCTAAAATGTCAAGCTACAAAGAAAACCACTTTTACAATTTGGCATATTTCCTGACAGTTGTTTACTCTATGCTATTATACATACATATTTATATAAATTTGTCACTGAACTGTATTAATTTTCTATTCTTCTTTTACTCTACATTATATCAAGAATCTTACTCCATATCAGTGGATATTCTTTAAAAACATAACTACAAAATCTTCCATTAGACGGACATATTCTAGTTGATTAACCTTCCCCAAATGTTAGACACTTAAGTTGTTTTCACTTTTTATCTTACAATAAAAGTCATTGCTAATAAATCTTATTGTACATTTATGAACATTTCCTTGAGATCAATTCTTGAGTATAGATATGCCATTTTTAAAGCTCTTGACTGGTACTAAAATGCCATCCAAAAAAATTGTGTCAATTCACTCTGCCACCAGTGTAGAAGACTGTCTATTTTTGATCAACACAGTGGTGTGTGTTACATCAGTATGATATGTGGCCCATAACATGAGACTTTTTATGGCTTCCTGGAGAGCAACAGGGGAAGGAGTGCCACCTTAATCTCTAATTTTCTTAATCAGTCTTTGAGTATTCTTGAAAGCTTAAAACTAGGCACTGTGCCTACCTCTTACACACACACACACACACACACACACGGCTGTCATACATGTAAGATGAACCTTCTGATGACAGCAAACAGACCCCCACTGACATACACAATCAGGGAAGGGAGGACTTTTCTGAGACCACTTGGTTATAAGCCAGCTGTCAAGAGGCCATGGAGGGTGAGAGTGAGTCTTCAGGGGATCCTGCCTGGTTGAGAATATAGCTTCTAAGGTGATAGAAGTGTAGATGGAAGAGATCTTTCCCTTTATCTACTAGAGAAAAAAAAACCGTTGCCAGGAAATGAAGTATTTTCAAAACCCAACAACAACAACTAAAAGAAAAATTTGCTAATTTTGCCAGCTAGCACAAGGAACTCGGCCACCAGTCAAAAGGCTCTGTGTCCAATTCAGAGTTGGATTAACTTTAACAAAAATTTCCCCCTTCAGCCACCTAAGTGTCTGTTGAATTAGGCAGGAAGCCAAGCTGGGATAGAAACAGTCACTCACATGAAATGTCCGTTTCCACTTGGATCTCTGTGGCCCTTTCCCATGTCATGGTGAAAAAATGCTTCCTTTGCCTGGATGTTTTCAGGATGCCTTGGTTTGAAGAGGAAGTCAGATTTGCTGTTCAGAAGGCGTCTACAGGAGGGGAAGCCACAGCTTTGCACACTCAAAACCAGGCTGTCCATGCCTTAAAAAAAAAAGAAAGAAAACTATTCCTCTCCCACTCCTACCCATGATTTTGATGTTGAAAGGAACCTGTTGTGGTTTAAATGACTCGGTCAGTTCTTCTGGGATTTTCCAAAGTTTCCTATAAAAAGAAATCTGTGGGAAATGAGTGATTGCATAATCACTAACATATGCCCATTTCTCCAAACCTGTTATCTTTTGGTGTTTTGAAATGCATTGTCCCAACTACTGAATTGCTATTTTCTAATAGTTTTAAGTTGTGATGCAAATTGTATAGTCTCTCTCTTTTTTAACATTTGAAGGGTACCTAGTTAAAAAAAAAAGCTACTACCACAAAAAGTAAGGCCAGGTTGTGTATGCAGCAAAATTAGCAGGACAGGATAATGAAGAGTGGGAAAATTAGGCAATTATCCAGATAAAAGGTGAATGGAGGGAAAACTTGTTTTTGTCAATTACCTGTGTACCTTAAATAATATTTTTAGCCTGACTTAAGACAGTAAATGCCTCTATTTTCTTTTTCAGAAGTGTATATTTGGCTAACTAGTAAGATTATTTGTCTATTTTATCCAGAGTAGACACACAACTTATTCATTTTTTTATTTAAAAAATTAAAGCACCTGGGCCCAGAAAAACATCCTTAAAATTGAAGGAAGCCTGGAGATAGAGCCTAAAGAGCATTACATTTCTATGTGGGGTGGGTGAAGGAAATAAAATTAATGCTATTCAGTTTCCATGAGGATGAAGATCACTGATGCCTGGTCTTCAGTTTATTAACTGAGTTATAGATAAAAAATTTCAGAGTCTGCTCTTCCCAGCAGCTGCATAGCAGAGAATCCACAGGTTTATCACTTACTGACACCAAAGATCCCACAAGAAAATGGAGGCTAAAATGAACCAGATCTTTTTTCAAACTTCTTTCACTATTACTATCTTTTGTGAAAAGTTGAAGAGTCCAGTGAGGTACTGATGGTTGATCAGAGGGACATGGGTCAGTACCCTATAAACTAAGGCTTCCCAGCAGGCATTCAGCTAGGGGACCAATGGTTCTCAACCCTGGCTGTAAATCAGAATCACCTGGGGAACTGTCGGACTACTCATGCCTCGGGTCTGCTCTACACCAGGTAAATCTGACCATGGGCACAAGACCAAAACATAGTTGTTTTTCTATAAGGTCTATGGGTGGTTCCAATGTGTGGCCAGGGAAGGGACCCACCTGCATGTTGTTATGGCATCAAGGACTTCTCTGTCTTAAACCTCAGTCCACTTGATTGTGGATACATTGTTGAATGTAGGATCTTTATAACTATGTTACACTATAAGAATGTTTATTTTGCTACTGCTGTATTCACAATACCTAAAATGACACCTGAATTAAAGTAAGTTTATGCATATTTACAAATAGTAATAATAATTGAATGAATAATTATAAGGCGACTTTTTTTTTTTAACAGTGAATGATTATTTTACGTGATGAAAAGGTTACCAGAGGAAATTTTTAGCATAGGGCATTATTGTTCAGAGAAAGCTTTATGAAAATAATGAATCTTTGCCAGGGTCTTGAAGGCAGAATGAACCATGGCTTGTGGAGAAGAAGAACTGCATGAGTGGAGATAGAAAAGGCTAGTGCTAAGCATTTTGCAGGATGAGAGAACTAAAAATTCCACTTAAGAAGTATCTAGTACCACTGTCCATGCTTATGCCAGAATATCTGAATCTGTGAAAAAAAAATCTACTCAGTTTTAAAGGAATTCTAGAAAATATTGAAAGCTAAATGTACACAAAAAATAATTCACATTCACAAAAAAAGGGAAAGCTAGGTGCTAGCAAATATATACAGGTAATAAATAACATTTCAATAACTTAACTTCATGTTACAGGAATGTTTTCAGTTTGGGAGAGTAGGAAAAAGCAAAATAATATTATATCTTTACTCTCATCAAAACTTATACATCACATCTTCATTGATAAGATGAAGATTTTGCATTAAATCATGGTACAGTTAAGGGGAGTTGTATCTTGTTGAAGTTTTCATATTTTATTTGTAGGATAATAATACTGTGTAGTCAAAATTGAAATAGTTTTTAATGTGTCTTAGTAAAACAACACAACCAGTTTTTTCCTCTAGCTATGGAACTGATAATTTTTTCTACGATTGAGCATTAGATGAAGTAGTTGGCTCATGTTTACAAGCCATATTGTATATCTCCCTGAAATCTCTGAATACTAGAATCACAAATACTGACAAAATGATCAAACATAGAACTTCATGAAAACAAGGAATCCTATGAGAACTGAAACTACCAGGCATGCATCAATTGAGGAGAATGAAGGGAAATAGAGTCTCTATTATGTACAGCGGTCTCTTTCTCTCTACCTCTCTGGATCCTCCCCATTCTTATTTGTATTGTGTAGAGAATACAATTGAATTTATGTAAGTTAAATTCATCTCTAGTGAAATGCAACTGAAGTCACTTTATCATTATCAAGCTAAGAAGCATATTTGGCATGCTATGATATGGGCTTCTGTTCTCTTATCTCTGCTCAAAGTTTTTGGGTATGGTTTAGATTAAGGGATGCAGAAAGAAATGAATTCATTTTTTTAAATAATAACAAAGTTTGAAAGAGAACTAACATGTTGGAACATAGTCAATATATAAACAGATCTCAGCAATCTAGAATTACAAAGAACTGTAACGACAGATCAAAATATAAACTTGTGGATTTCAGTTCCAAATATCAGTCAGTTAATTTCAGTGAGACAAATACATACATTTACATGAAAAAGTCTACCTGTTGAAGATGAACCCCAAATCAAGAACTATAATGGTAAGAACTCTGTTAGAATAATGAGAATCTATAGGCTAATCAAAAACAACTACACAGGGCTTCCCTGGTGGCGCAATGGTTGAGAGTCTGCCTGCCGATTGCCCCAGTCTGGGAAGATCCCACGTGCCGCGGAGCGGCTGGGCCCGTGAGCCATGGCTGCTGAGCCTGCGCGTCCGGAGCCTGTGCTCCACAACGAGAGAGGCCACAACAGTGAGATGCCCACGTACCGCAAAAAAAAACAAAACAAACAAACAAGAAAAAACAACTACGCAGTAGGAATGCACTTTTAAATTTAACTTTTAAGGATACATTTAGAACGGTAGTGATAAGGTGATAATAAAAGTTACAGATAAAAAATAAATCTGAATCCCCCTGTTCTAATTTCAAATACATATATAATTTTTCCAAGTCTCCAAATATTTTTAACATAATAAAATTTTAGCAAAATAAATTTTATCAGTGATTGCCTCAGTGGCATTTATCAAGGTAAATGAATGAGTCTTAAGGCAACTTGGAGTTGCTTAAAAGGTGTTTAAGAGGGCTTCCCTGGTGGCGCAGTGGTTGAGAGTCCGCCTGTCGATGCAGGGGACACGGGTTCGTGCCCTGGTCCGGGAAGATTCCACATGCCGCGGAGCGACTGGGCCCGTGAGCCATGGCCGCTGAGCCTGCGCGTCCGGAGCCTGTGCTCCGCAACGGGAGAGGCCACAGCAGTGAGAGGCCTGCGTACCGCAAAAAAAAAAAAAGGTGTTTAAGAGCTAGTAGTTTTCATAGTTGTTTCATACGATTTAAATGAAATAAAACAACTTTTTATTGTGGAGAAATAAAATGGTTCAACTGGAATGACCACGGATTCATGATCATTATAAAGGTAGAACTGTAGATTTGGAAGGGACGTAGCAACCGTCTAGTGTGAAATCCCTCTTACTGAAATACTTTCTTGATAGTACATGGAATCCCAGAAGGAAAGAAATCTTATAAGTTTATTAATACAAGTATCAGTAAGGTGTTTGAATCTCTTTTAAATCATATCTTCTACATACGCATTTAATGGGTCACCTAGTCACTATTAAAACATGACTTTGAGATGCAGACTCTTTTTCTTTTCTTTTTTTTTGCGGTACGCGGGCCTCTCACTGTTGTGGCCTCTCCCGTTGTGGAGCAACAGGCTCCGGACGCGCAGGCTCAGCGGCCATGGCTCACGGACACAGCCGCTCCGCGGCATGTGGGATCTTCCCGGACCGGGGCACGAACCCGTGTCCCCTGCATCGGCAGGCGGACTCTCAACCACTGCGCCACCAGGGAAGCCCTAGACTCTTAACTGTTGGAAAATTTTGGTGATTCAAATTGACATTTTCAGCCTCGACCTCTCTCTTGAACTCCAGACTTCAATATTCAAGTGGTAACTAATCATCTCTACTTACCATATCTAAAATTGAATTCTAATTTTCATTCTTTCCTATCTGTTCCTCCTCCAGGGTTTTCTTCTCAATTTATATTGTTAACCATACTGTCATCTTAGTTTCATATAAAGAAATTGCTGATATTTATGTCTGCCCTCATGTTATTTGCTTTCTAGTTGATCTACCTGTGTTATACATTTTTCTTGAAGTTTCTTTTTGATTAATCAAATATTCTAATCATTTTATTTCTCTCTTCTATTATTTTGCTAGCTGTACATTTCTAGCTTTTCCTTCAGTGGATACCTTATAAATTACAACACGCATTCTTTGCCTATTACTGTCTATTACACACTTCCTTGTCTTCATAAATGGTGATTTCATTTTTATAACTACACAGGCCCAAACCTTGGAGTTAACTTTGATTCTTTTCTTTCCCCCACATATACAACACACCAGGAAGCCCTTTGATTCAACTACAAAATATGTTCAAAATTCAACCATTTCTAGCTACCTCCACTCCTAGCCATCTAAGTATAAACTAATACCAGCTTTTATCTAGCCTATGCAGTCAGCTTCCTCACCAGTCACCTCTCCTCTTGCTTCACTAGAATCTGTGTTCCACTTACTGTCAGAGGAATTCTTCCAAATAGAAGCCATATGATATCAGTACTATGCTCACAACTCTACAGAAGCTGGCCATCTCACTTAGAACAAACTTCTGAATCCTTACCTTATCCTTAGAGGTAAAGCACAATCTGATCCCAATCTCCTCTGTAGCCTCACCTCCTACGAGGTTCTCTGTCTCTCCTCTCTAACCCTCACTGGTGCCCTTATTATTCCTCAGATACGACCCACACAGCCCCTGCCTCAGAGCCTTTGAATGCCTACTATCCTGTCCTGGAACAATCTTCCCACAGTTACCCACATGATTTGTTCTCTCACTTCAGTCAGATCTCTGCTCAAATGCCACCTCCTCAAAAAGGGATTCTTTAAATACCTTTTCTGAATCCACACGCCCTCCCTCTTTATCCTCTTGCTCTATTTTTTTTCTGTTCATAGAAAAGCCTGATGCGCTCACCATTGGTCTACTTGTTTATCATCTATTTCCCTTTATATGCAAAAATCATGGAGGTAGAGATTTTGTTTTTTTTGGTTTCCTCCCCACTCTCTTAAAAAAAGCTCGAATAGGCCTCAATAGAAGCTCGATGGATATTTATGAAATTAAGTAATGAATTAATGAGTTCTAATTGTTAGATAGTTATATCCCTCCCATGTATTCTCATTTCTCTATTCATGTTCTGTCTTTCACAATTTTTCAAAAGAACTCCTTATATTGGATTATCCACATCCAGCTCTCACCTGGAATACACCTTCCTGGAGAGTGTCACATCATTCAGGGCTGACTATTCCTCATACATGGTCCTCAGAGGCCAGGCAGAGACATCCTGTCATATGCATCCTGCTGAGCTGCCATCTCTCCTCTCCATTATTACTGGCCCAGCCACCCAAGAGATGCTTGCTCTGGGATACTTCTTGATTACTTACCCTCTCGATTGCTAACTGCTTAGCCTGTTTTTAAGTGAAATTCACACATAGTCAAAACTGTTGCTCCTAAGGACAGAGTACTGCTGAAAGTAAGGAAATGCATTACGTTATTTTCCCTAAGCAGTCATGTATTTCTCTCTCTCCCTCTCTCTATATCTCTTTCATTACCAGATAGAACGGAGCTGTCCAACAGAAATATAAGCCACAAATGCAAGCCACATAAGTCACTTAAAATTTTCTAGTAGCCACATTTAAAAATAGAAAAGAAATTAATTGTGATAATATATTTATTTAACCCAGTAGATCTGAACATTATGAGCCCAATATGCAGTCAATATGATGGTACAAGTTCTTGCACAAACTATGCAGGGGATGTAACAGTCTGGCCATATCATGAATCTTTCCGGGCATTAAACTAAAGCAGCGGTCACTCTCACATAGAATGTTAAAAAACTATGCATGATTCTCAAGGTGCCGGGGTGGAAGTGGGGTGTCAAGCAGGGTACAGGGGCTCAGGTCAGGTCGTTGGTGCAAAGTGAGGGAATGAGAGGTGGGAGTTAGAATCATCTCAAAGACATTTTGAAATTTTCACGCAGAGAGAATAGAGAGAAAAAGCATATGTGGTTTGAAAAAATGCCCCAGACAATTTAGAAGTCACCTCATTTCTTCTCTCAACTTGAGACCCAAAGTGGGAAAGAGAGGTCTTCCAATGGGAATGGATAATTAATAGAGACTCTTCCACTTCCAGCACTTGAAGATTACATGATACAGAAGCTTGGCATTCTCCCAGCTCTCTCCTAAATCATCCCACAACATGTAACACTCATTTTTCCAAATAGAGGTGAAAGATTATACCCTTAATGTCCATTTTAGCTAAATACATCCCTTTTGGCCTAATGTGTGAAACATAACTAGATTAATGATCAAAGACTATGAAATCTGACTAATGATCAAACTATGAATCAAATCACTGCTACCTCTCCTTTACCACCCTCTCCCTCTGCTGGGTTTTCTCTAGCACAGGATTTTTCACAGGATAACACCTGGTCTTTGTGTCCTTTGGACTCAGACTTTTAGCCTCTTTGAGTTGAAGAGGATGAGGTGGCATATTAGAACATAAAGTTATTAAGAAATCAAAATTAAATATCAAAGAGTTGTCATGCCATTGGGGACAATTTCAATTTGGATTTTCTCTCTCACACCATTTTATATCCCATGATAGAGGCCGTTACGTGTGGGGGAAGTATTCCAGTTAGTTGACCAATGGTCTGTGAATTCATATATTGGCATCATCCTAATTCTGCTCTGTGACTTGATTCCTGTCTCAAAGATTTACATTGTAACAACAGTATTCCAAATATTTGAGTTTCTCTGTAAAGACAATAAAAAATTATGTAAATAAATGTTTTCAAAATGCTTTGCAAAAAAATTTTAAAATCACCAAAAGGCTTTGTTTTTCATTGTCAGATGCTTTCTTTCTCATTTTTAGATGACAAGCACAATGACAGAGACAATGTTCCTGAAGGGTTTTTTTTTCTAATATGCAAACTCCTTGCTTTGAAGATTAAGAGTTTAGTGGCACACAACTGTCTGTGTAGCTTTAAATGCTTTAATTATTTCAAATACATATTTAAAATTCAGACACCTAGTGTTACTTAAATGCACCCAGGTTTTTGTGGTTTAATAATAACATCTGTTTTGGTTTTTCAACCACAAAAGTGCGTTTAATCTGTTCTTCCTTTAGTTGAACTTTTCACATCTGCTTCGGCTCGGTTCCCATAAGCTAAAGACCAGATCTTTTCCAAAAGTAAGAAGTCTACCTGTACCACTGTTGTTCCAGCTCAAAAGATCTGTTTTTAATACCAGCTGAATATTTCAAAAGAATAACAGAAATAAACTCCTACCCATAATGCACTTCTTATACTTTTTTGGCTTACATATTATCATGCAGTCATTTTATAAATGCAATGCTGGGTGGAAATTTTAAATTAAAACAGTGAACTGTCAGATCACACATACCCAGTTTGTTCCCACACCCCGAACTTTCTGAATGATGAATAAGGAGCATATTTTTATTAAGTTAGTTATATGTGAGAGAGTTACACCAAGGATGGACAATGTCTTAAAAACACTAGTTTGTTTTGGACGCGTACTTAATGCTTATCTGCAGCCCATGGGTCCTGAAAAGTAGGCTGGAAAATGTTGCAAGGACAACATTACTTCACAGATTTTCCACAATTGTTTGCTGCCTCCAGACTTCAGCTGTACTTCTGCCCTATTTATAACCAATCCTGAGAAACATACCTAAAATCAGGGACCCTGAAACCAAATCCTTGGAAGTGTCTGCAAAACAACCAAGGTGCTGAGAAGAAAATTTTTTCTTCAATTATAAATTTGGTTGAGAAAGTTATTGAATAAATGGGTTAGAAGTGTGTTGTTTTTCTCAAGTGGAAGGATTAACTCTCGTTATCAGCATACACGAGATTGAACAAAGCTGAATATTCACTCTTTACTTGGACAAGATTTAACTGATATCAAGTTAGTCTAATTATTTTATTTAAGAAATTATTTTTCCTGACACATGATTATGTAATTATATTTGGTCCTGTTTCCAGGACAGAGTAACACAGAATACTGCAATTAGTAGGTGTTCAACTCATGTTTGGTGAATGAGGCCTAATGAAGCAATATAATGGGGAGAGCCTGGTGCAGTACCTTTGTCTATGCAAACAAGATGATTTCATGATTTGAATAATTTCCCAATGCCTAACTAACGTAAAAAGGGACTATCAGTGGAGATGATTCAACTTAACTAAAAAATATTTATTGGTTACATGATATGCACTAGTCACTACAATAACCATGATAAGAAAGGCTAGGATGGGTAGGCACTTTACAAGGTTAAAGTATAAGATAAGCCTGACAATTATTAAAAATGCTTTAAGAAAAATTTTAAAAGCACTGATATGGTGAAGCTAGCATTTGAGATAGGCCTTAAAAGAAAAAAGTAATCAAAATTTTGAGAGCTTTGAATAGGAGATGGTCAGGAAATGAAAAGCAAGAAGGAAAGTGACCTGGTAAAAGATTCTGGGTCTAGAGAACAGTACTAGGAAAAGTAGGGAATGACAAGAAGTCTAGTTTGTGGGGGCTTCCCTGGTAGTGCAGTGGTTGAGAGTCCGCCTGCCGATGCAGCGGACACGGGTTCGTGCACCGGTCCGGGAAGATCCCACATGCCGCGGAGCGGCTGGGCCCATGAGCCATGGCTGCTAAGCCTGCGCGTCCGGAGCCTGTGCTCTGCAATGGGAGAGGCCACAACAGTGAGAGGCCAGCGTACCACAAAAACAAAACAAAACAAAACAAAACAGTCTAGTTTGTCTGGAGCCCAGGTTTAGAGAGGATTAGACAAGGATAAAGTTAGAAAAGTCACTCCGTGGCATGCTGTAGAAAGCTTTAAATGCTAAGCCAAGGAACTTGTACATAATTCAGTAGGAAATGACAACCTGGATCTTCAAACAAGGTTTCTTTAATGTAGCATTCAAATAATTACCACACATTTTCAGTCACTTCGCGAGCATTTACAGAACCAAAGAATTAACACTCTTTTCCAACCTTGGTCAAATATATTTGGTGTAGTTTTTAGATTCATTTTTTGTTTAAAAGAGAATTCATGGGTGGGGGTGAGGACAGGGGATAGGAGGATGCTGTCAAGTTTCTTGATTCTTAGATTAGTTACTGGGCTTGGAGATAAAGGAGAGAAGGCTCTTGTAAGGTTCATAAAGCAAAACCACACATTCCCTGGAAGAAAGAAGGAAATTCTAAAAAATATAAGTTTTTCTACTCATGCTTGGAACTTCTTGCACCCAAATACTCAAAATTAAGTGCTTATCGTGATCTATTAGACTATGGACAATTGTAAGAAGTAAGCTCCACATATGGGCCATTAATCGAATGACAGTAAACAAGATATTTTTTAAAAGACAAGAAGCAAAGAGAATTCAGTTTTTTACTTTGTTGAGAGAATCATATATAAATTCTAATTGAGAAAGGCTCCATGATGAAATATCTCTATGGCTTTAAATAGGAGTGATGACATGTTGAGAAAAGTAGAATTTTGTTGTGTTTTTTCCCATCATGATGTCATAAATATATAAACGTGGGTCATATCCTCACTAATTCACTCATTTATTTACCTTTTACTGAGACATGACTATGTGAATGGAGTCTTAATATAAAGGTAAAAAAAAAGATTCAACATGCCCCAAATGCCCCAAGCTAAATTACTATTCTTATCCCCATTTTCTCCACCCTCACCCTCATCCACTTTCAATATTCTCTCCCAGCTACTGAGTAATACAAAGCACCACTCATGATCACACCCTCCCCTCCTCCCCCATATCCAACTCAACATGTCTTACAACTTTACACGTGAAATCTTTTTCAATTCCAATTCCATCACCAATACGACCACATTCATCCAAGCCACCATCATGCCATATGTAGACGACTACAATAGTATGGTACGTAATCTACTTGCCCTTCTCCAATTCATTCCCCGTGCAGTAGGCAGATCCATACGACCTTGGCACTACCTCAAACCCCAGTCTCTATCCCTTCCCATTACTATTAGGATTTTGCTCATTGTAGTACCTCTAACATTTAGCTATGAGTGGAATTGCATTCAAGTTAATCAAAGATGTGGTCACTAAACTCAGATGGGAAGAAAGACTGGTAAACAAATACTGGAATAAATGAGGTAACTGGAAACATGGAAAGATTGGTAATTTCACTCTTACTCTCAGAGGTAACTAACTTTCACATGAAAAATAAAACGTTCTTTTCCACGACGCAATATTATCTTTGCTTTTTCATGGTGTTCCCATGGCTGTCACTGGTTTGGTATTTTGGAGTTGGTAGACTTGATTTAGAATATGAGAAACCAAATTCTTTCGTAGTAAAAAGCAAGTTTTAAAAAGTTAATTCATTAAAAAAAAAAGAATTTCTCAAATATTTTTATAGTCTTCCTTTAAAATCTTCCCCATTTCATTGGTCACAGTATTTCCAGAAGGACTATGTTATTACCCCAGATTTGGGGTAGGGCTGCTATTAAGGAGGCTACCCAGACTCAGTTCTTAACTTATTTCAGAATTCCACAATGTGTTTTCCCTTCTCATAAAGGATTAAAACCACATCATCACATCATGATAGAACAATCTGTAAGAATCACAATGCTTTTAACAAGTAAGAAATGGATTAAAAAGCACTTTATGTCTTGTTAAAGAAATCTTCCGTTCCTCAGAAGCACTTTTTAGCGTTTTAGAAGTGGCATTTGATCTGACTGACATATTGACCAGTAATTTGAACAGAAGATGGATCATTTCCACTTAGATCACAAAGGGAATATAAATTTGTGACTGTAAATTCAAGAGAGACAACTTCCAAAGAATTTCTGTAGAATAACCCCTCTTACTCTAAAACAGCTTTTAAAATTGTTTTAGATTCTTCCTCATACTCTTTAATAAATCAGTGTCCAAAACCATACACAGTACTAACCTATTGTTTTTATTTGGATTTGCAACTAGACCAAAGTAGAATTTGTCTTAAAGTGAAAGGTGACAAAATACCCACCCTCTACTCCTATTAATAGAAAGCACTGTACTAATAGCCAAAAGATTACTGGGCAGTGTTTTTTTGTTGCTGAGTTTGTGTTTTTGTTTTCCATTTTTGCTATTTGTTACTACTCACACATGAACACTAATTAGTTTTGGTACCATATTCTCATTGATTAACAGCTCCTCAAGTTGGAGATGGAGAGTTATCACATCTCTTTCTAAAATTCTTTAAATAAAAAGCCAAATATGTCTGACCGTAACACGACAGTAAACCGATCACCATTTCACCACTATGTGAAACGACGTACTGAGTCAGCCAAGCATCTCCAGAACATATTGAAATATTTCCTTTCAACTACACGATTAAAGTCAGTATCTAGATCACCACCAATATTAATTACTGACTTTTATTACTTGGTTTTGTTTTCATTGTTTATAAAACAAGGAAGGACTTAATGCAAGTATATAAAGGAAAATACATATGTACACATGCATTTTGAAAGGGTTTTTGGTAATTCTTATTCCATCCAAGAAATGTCACAACTCAGATCATGGATGTTGTGTGAATACTTTGAAGGATCTAACATGATTTTCTGGAAACGTAACCACACAAAAAGTAATTTATGGGCTTCCCTGGTGGCACAGTGGTTGAGAGTCCGCCTGCCGATGCAGGGGACGTGGGTTCATGCCCTGGTCCAGGAAGATCCTACATGCCGTGGAGCGGCTGGGCCCGTGAGCCATGGTCACTGAGCCTGCGCGCCCGGAGCCTGTGCTCCGCAACGGGAGAGGCCACAGCAGTGAGAGGCCCGCGTACCGCAAAAAAAAAAAAAAAAAGTAATTTATTTATGGCACTTAAGGATTTATCACCTAAACATATAAGTTCATGCATTTCCATTGTATTGATCTTTATTTTGCAAATGTTTCAGCAGCATTTACTATCACTGAAGTAGTGGCAACATGTTCTACTTAAGATCAAACAATCTCCCGAAATCTGGCAAGATTTAACAGAAATTTAAAACAATGCTTTCCTGGGAAAACGCTAACCATCTGCAACTGTTATTATTAACACTATTCTTTTCTCTTTTTTCTTCTTGTATTATTTTTACTTCCTGTTGCTCTCAAAGCTTTCTATCATTAGCAATTAATTGTAAACAAATGGTTGAAGAAGATGTTTGCATTTATGACTTTTCTCATAAGTCAAACAAATACAGTGTCTTGTTTTAGTCATGAATGAATTTCCTGTCCACACACAGGTCTACCTGAGCTCTGCTAAGAAAAATGCATAGCAAAACATGCAAATGATTGCTTTCAGAAAAGAGAGATATCATCTTAAATAATACTCTTAATGTACTTATAATAGTTGGATGAATTTCTCTAAAAAGAAAAAAGTGTTAAACATGTTACTAGGGGCTACTTTAAATTAGTAGTTTAATTCAGTGTTATTTAAAGTAGAAAACACACATTCAGAAACATTTTCACATAAAGAGAAATTGAAAACGTCAGAACATAACCTGTTGTTTTGTATTATTTTGTCCTAAGCACATAAGCCCAGCCACACTGAAGGAAGCTGTCATAAGCCAAATTATGTCCCCATTTTTTAGTCCTTGTCATAAACATCAGGATACATTGTCCAACGCCACTTAACTTGTATCTCTGCCAGAGTGAATACACAGTTACTTGTTCAGTTCTGCAGTAGAGTTGCCTCTTTGATGTTGTTCAGCCACCATTTCCTTTCCATTCACTTTTATCTATGTCCTGGCACTCATTCCTGCAGCATCCTCCTCTCCAGATGGTCTCCATCTCCCCTTCAGAAGTGCCCCAAATACTCCAGCTTCCTCCTCTTGATCTTTTCCAATCGACAGCCACGTTATTCCTCAAGATTTTAATACCAACTATCCCCTGCTTTATTCTTTTATTCACAGATTATTTTTATGGGGAGAAAAGGGCCTCAAGAAAAGATCACAAAATCCTCAGCAAATATTGTTGCATTATTAATCATACTTCTCTACTATTTGCTGGGATGCTTATTTGGTTCATTGTTTAACCCAACATGTATTGAGTAACTATTATTTATCACGAAGAGTGTTAGGTACAGGGGGTTTGCATATAAATTAAAAATGGTTAAAGACAGAAGATAAATGAGGTCTGGACAAGGTATGGGGAAACAGGCACAGGAAACTCAAGGAGATAACCATCAATTGTACTTATGGGGAGTATCACAAAAAGGTTCACGTAATTGGGTCTTGTAGGATACAGAGGAGTTCACCAGGTTGATCATCATGGGTAAAGGACACTCCAGGAAAAATAAACAGTGTAGGGATAGAGACAAAAAATAGCACTCCGTGTCTGGAGAATTATATGTAGTATGTATGCCTACGGGGCAGCTTCTAAGAGCCGGTGGGGAATGTCCAATAGATGAATTTGGAGAAGTAGGTACAGAAAAGAAAGAGCCTATCATGCCCTGATATTTGGACTTGTCTGTAAGGCAACAGCAAATAGCGAAACGTTTTAAACAGGAAAAATATGGAAAAATAATGGTCATATCTCTAGTTTTAAATAATTTCTATGACTTCACTGTGGTTGTTGAACGGGAAAGGAAAAAATTGAACAGAGAATACTGATAAAACACAAATATACTAGCTCTAGTGTGAAGTGATAAAAGTCTAAACTAAAGCACTATCAATGGGTTTGGAGAAAAGAACCTGGTAAGCTTATAGATATCTGATTTGGCATGTTGGGGAAGAAAAACCATTGGTTCTATTTGAACATGTTGAGACAAGTGATAGGTATCTGAGTAGAGCTAACTAGAAGGCAGGTAGAGTTTAGGATCAATGACCTGACTACAGGGAATAATTTGGAACACAGAGGTTAGCTAATGGTTATGGAACTCAAGTATGAATTAGAAGCCTGGGAGAAAATGTTAGAGAAGAGGCCAAGACTCAACTCCCAGAAAACAACAAAGTCTCATGTTCGCTGCAAGTTGGGAAGCCTGCAAAGAATATTGAGAATGCCTTGGAACCAAGTTCAAAAATGTAGGGTGTAATTGACAGGGACAAATGCCAGTGAGAAGGGTTTTTGGTTTGTTTTTGTTTTTAAATGACTAGTGACTCAATTAGTAATGAGAAAAATAAGGAAGGTAGGTAGTGAAGCAGTATGAAATATTACTCTTGGATTTGAAGAGAAAGAATGATAAAAGATGAGGATTACCATGGGTCAATTGTTTTTTAATGTGGGAGTGTTAAAAAAGAGGCAACAGGCCCCAAATGGAGTCACTTGTGCTAAGTCCACATCCCACATCAAGACTTAATACCTGACCTAATCGCAGTTTCAAACTTCCCCAGGAATGTAATCTTAACCAGTCAGTCTGAAAGGTCCTGGTCAGCACAACTGAGGTAATCTGCCAGATAGCTCCCTTTAATCTCCCAAAGGAAGGTGACTTTCCCTGAAATACTCCTTTTCCTTATCCCACTCACTTTCTGCCTTTACAAACCATTCTCTTTCTGTAGCACTTTGGAGTTCCCTTCTGTTTGCTAGATAGGATGCTGTTTGATTCATGAATCACTGAATAAAGCCAACTGATCTTTAAATTTACTTGGTTGAATTTTGTTTTTTAACAGGAGAAATTGTATCATGTCATGAATGGATGGAATCAGCCAAATTTAATAGAAGACAAGGACATATAAAGTAACTACCAAATAACATGAGTGCTATGATAGAAGAAAAAACAGAACTGTGGGAGCATTGTTAGAAGAACTACATTCATCCACCCTTCCATGAGTGCAAAAGTCAATACTATCTTAACTCTAAATTTACTGAATAATAACTTTCAGGCTACAAGCTGTTTGCACACGCATGAGCGCGCACGCATGCACACACACACCCACACACACACACAAACATGAAGAACAAAATTCTATTGACATATTATTAAAAGATCTGCCATGGGGTTTGAATTACAGTAAGTCCCCTACATACAAACCTTTAAGTTGCGAAATTTCAAAGATGCGAACGTGTGTTAGTTACCTAAGTTAATTCACTTGTCTGGCTTACATTATCAGGTGCGTGCATCCTCTAAAAGTGGTTGTGCTTTTGTGTACTTTACTATACAGTACTGTATAGAGTACAATAGTACAGTATCTTTATTTCAAGCCCAGGATGTCTGGAAGCAAGCGTAAAGGCAGTGGTGATGTAGCTGGTACTGCTAAGAAGCGCCAAGCGATAACGATGGAAACAAAAGTGAAAATAATTGAGAGAGTGGAGAAAGGCAAAAAGATGGTAGGCGTCGCTCATTCTTATAATATGAATAGTTCAATCATAGACACAATTCTAAAGAATAAGGACAAGATCATGGAACATGTGAAGTCTGCTGTGCCAATGATGTCAACAATAATATTGAAGAAGCGTGGAAAAGTGATGGAGGAGATGGAGAAACTTCTCAATGTGTGGACGCAAGATCAGCATCAGAGTCGAGTCCCGCTCAGCTTAAGGCTGATTCAAGAGAATACTAAAAGCCTTTATGAAAACTTGAAGAAGAATCACAGCAAAGAATCAGTGGGCGCATCTTTTAATGCCAGCCATGGCTGGTTTCATCAGTTCAAGGTGAGAGCTAACATTCACAATGTAAAATAAGTGGCGAGGTAGCAAACGCAGATACGGTAGCTGCCCAGGAATTTCCTGAAACACTTCAAGAAATTATTGATGAAAGCGCATATTTACCTGAGTAGGTTTTTAATGTGGATGAGACAGGACAGTACTGGAAGAGGATGCCAGACCAAAGTTACATCAGTAAGGAGGAAAAGTTGATGCAGGCTATGAAGCAACAAAGGATAGGCTAACTCTGCTGTTTGATGGCAATGTTTCCGGCGATATGAAGCTGAAACCTCTCTTAGTTTATCATTTGGAGAACCCAACGGCCCTTAAAAACATAGCCAAGGGCTCTCTTCCTGTTGTGTGGAAGAGTAACCCCAAACCTGGGTTACACAGGCCATTTTCCAGGACTGGTCTTTCCACCACTTTATCCCAGAGGTAGAGAAATATTGCTTGGAGAAGGATGTCCCATTCAACATTCTTCTGCTGCTCGACAATGCTCCGGGCCACCCCCCATGCATGGACGACTTTCATCCCAATGTCAAAATAGTGCATCTGCCACCAAATACATTACTCATCCAACCTATGGACCAGGGAGTTATAGTGATTTTCAAGAAATATTATTTACGTCACACTTTTCATCAGACAGTCAAGGTGAGTGACGAATCAGGAACAACACTGTGACAATTTGGGAAGGACTATAACATCTACAAGGCCATAAAAACGTTGACTCTGCTCGGCATGACGATACGGCCGTCACCATGAATGGGGTTTGGAAGAACCTTTTCCTGCAGGTTGTTCACGATTTCCATGGATTTGAGGATGTGGATGAGGAGTCCAAAGAGATCTTCAGCAACTTAGTGACCCTCAGCAAGAAGGTGGAGCTAGATCTGCAAGAGGACGACTTCATTGAACTCCTTGCTGTGCAACATGAGGAGCTTACTAATGAAGACCTGGTGGTATTGGAGGCCCAGAGAAAGGACGAAGAGAGACAAGAGGAAGAAGAAGTAACTGAAGAACCAAAGAGATGCATGACACAGGAAACGGCAAGGGGATTTTCTTTATTTGAGGAGGCACTGTTAGTTTTTGAGGCACAGGCCCCAAACCTAGAACAGTACATGAAGGTTGCAGCAGCCATTCAGAATGCAATCCAGTGCTACCGTGTCATCTACAATGTGAAAAAAAGAGGTACTACCCAGACATCACTGGATCATTTTTTCAAAAGGGTAGATACATCCAGCAAGGAACCAGAGCCTGTGCCATCCACGTCAGGAGTGAGTGAAATTGCAGCTTTCCCTCCATCGCCTGTTGCTGATGACCCTTCAGCTCTACCATCTCCCACCTTCTCTCCCTCCTCCAGTCAGTAACTCTTCTTGCCTGTTCACTCTATGCCAGCCCCTGTATGCCAGCTGTTGTACTGTACTACTGTATTTTTCAAGGTATTGTACTATAAGACTAAAAATGTTTCATTTTTTGTGTTTTTTTAATGTATTATTTGTGTGAAAAATATTATAAACCTATTACAGTACAGTATATATAGCCGATTGCGTTACTTGGGTACCTAGGCTAACTTTGTTGGACTTATGAACAAATTGGACTTATGAACGCACTCTCAGAACAGAACTCATTTGTACGTCAGGGACTTACTGTACCTATTTTCTGAAACAATGTGATTCACAGAGTGTTAGAACAGAAAGACATTAGAAATTTTGCAGTTAATCCCCTCATTCTATTAGATGAAGAAGATGAAGCCCCACAGATGTTCCCTGGCACACCAAATCAGAACACCAGGGGCAGAATTAGAGCTAGTTTGTACTGTAGTAGGTTTATTATCATGCCTGTTGCCCTACCCTTTCAAAGTCTAAGCTTTAAGTACAAAATTCATCTGTGAATAACAAATTTTTTTGTGATTTGGATTTATCACAATAACCTTGTTAACAGATACTGTTTTTGGTGGTAGGTATCACTTTATCCTGTTTCAATAGATACTACATTTTTCAGAATGTCAAGTTGTAACTACACTGAGCTATATTATTTATTGAGTATTAAATATGTATTGCCTGTCATAAGTTGTGGCGTAAGAAGTTGTGACAATTTTCTTATTTCCTCAAGAAATATAGAAATATACTTGGAATGACATTCTCACTAAAAATAGTGCAAGAAAGACAGAAGTTTGGTTTTGCTGTGGTTCTCTTGTTGTTTTGGTTGTTTTTGTTTTTCCAGTTGTTGGAGAAGTGTAAAAAAATCTTAAATTTAACTTTCCTTTCTGAATAAGCAAAAACAAAGCTTTATTTTTCAGCCTCAATCCACTTCAAATCTTTTACCCTAGTCCTACTGACACTATCACTTCAAAATCACAGCATAATGCAGTATGCTATTTTCCAATGTCAGTAAAACAAAAACTTTATTGAATAAGTATGTGTGAAATGCTGCAAACAAAAACATCTCCACAGGCAGCACCTGATTGGCTCACAGCAATGCTCTCCACTGTTATATCAGAGCTCAGAAAGTAACTTCCTAGCATATCAGGTTAATGTTTCTTTCAAAGTTGTTTATCTTTGTTAAAAGAAGGAATCAAACAAAGAAAATTAGGGTAAATATTTTCCTAGCCAAACCTGGGATTAAACTGTTCTTCTCAAATTTAAGAAGATAGTAACCCAGACTACAAAAGAAATATATTTTCATGATATCTCTCCTTTCATTCTATAAACTTTTAAAATAAGTTTTGAAGGTGACTTCCTCCCTTTGTAAAATCTCCAGATGCCATTGCTATAGTTTTACATTTAACTAAGGAATAAACACAGTTGCATCTGTTTAACTACATATTTTATGAACATTCAGTGTCTACCTAACAGAGAATTATAGACTTCTCTCCTTTGATCCTTGCCCTTGTATCTCAGCACACTCTACCATATCCTATAGCTTAAAAATTACTGCAGTAATACAAAACTCAGTACTGTAGTAGCCAAGTCAGAGCCAACACAACTGTGCTAAGGTCTCTGTAATTTCTCATTTTCTCTAATTTTTCCTCTGCTTTTAGGGCAGTTACTCTCATAAGTGTTTAGGCCACCAAAATTTGGAATCTCACTAATTACAATTAGTTTTGTTTTCCTCAACCTCGGCAGCTCTGCCAGCAACCAAACCACTGCCTCATATAGAGTTGCCTCTTAACTGCCTACAAGATGATGTTGCCAGCCAAACTGCCCACTGAGTTCCATATGAGCCCAGTTTGGATTTCTGTTTTTCAGAGATCTGTGTCTTGTCACTTTGCTATAACTTCATATTTTAACTTACTTGAAAAGTATCTTCAAAAATCATCTGTGATAGAAACAATCTGATATAAATGAATACATTTTTCTACATTGAGTTATCTAACAAGAATTCTAAATTGCAAAAGCTAACTTTGTAAAGGCTATGCTAAAAGTGCTTCATGCATGGTAATTTCTGACCCCTTAAATGGCTTTAGAAAAATATACAAATGCCTTCAGAGCAATGGCTTAAAAGAATTCAACCAGGCTTTTGAGGTAAGAGCAAAAGAGTGGACTGTTATAAAAAGTGGGAAAAGCTAACAGCTATTAACTGTGATCAGGTGTTTATTTTACAAGAGTTAACATTTCTAAAAATATAGACTTGGCTACAAATCTTATGTAGCGTTCAAGGGATATACACTCCTACTTGTTCATTAATTCAGCCAGTCATTTATTCATTCAATAATTATTCATTGAGCATCTACAATGTGCTGGGCACTGAATATAGATCTGGAAAACTAAGAGGCAAGTCCCTGCCGTCCTGGAGTTTACATTCTAGTAGGCGATACAAGTAATAAAAAGTGTATATATAAAACAAAGAGAGGTAGCATTAAGTACTATAAAAAAAATAAAGTAGGGTAATGGGACTTGAGACAGGGGATACTATTTTAGACAGATGATCAGGGAAGGTCTCTTGGAAAAGGTTATCTTTGAGTAGAAACCTGGATAAAAAGAGAGTCTAAGTCATGCAACTCTCAGGATTGAGAGCCTTACAGAAAGAGGAGTAGAAATACAGAGCCCCTGAGCAGGAATGGGCTTGGAATGTTTGTGAAACAACAAAGACATAGGAATGGAGAGGAGTGAGCGGAAAATAAGTTTGAAGCACAAGAAAGGATCTTGAAGGCCACAGGCAGGACACTGGATTTTATGCTGAGTAGGTTGAAAAACCCTTGGACGATTATGAGCAGAGTTAAGGATATGACATAATATCACACACACACACACACACACACACACACACACACACAAGCTCTCCAAACATTCCTGTTTCCAATGCATAAAAATTTGTTGGCAACCCATGCCCTCCATGGGCTACAACCTTGGGCATTCATTCCTGCCAGTTTCTGCCCCCCCAGTCTATTGAGTGTCTGTTTCTTCCAACAGAGAGAGTAGAACAAAAGGGAGGGTCAAAGGAAAGACCAGTGCAAGAATTCACATTTTATAGTACCTTCTCACACATCCTCTCATTTGGACCCCCTAAAAATTCTGTTAGGTATATAAGGGAACTGTGGTTATCCTTATTTTATAGATGAGGAAATGAGGAGTCAAATTTCCTTGAATAATGCCACATCAGTGGAGAGAAGAGCTAAGACTAGAACTTAGATCTTCTGCTGTCAAGTGCAAGGCTCATTTCTGTACAGAAGGCTACCATTCAAAAGAAAATTAAATTTGGTTATTCTTCCACCTTATTCCATATTTCACTCACCAAAAGCTAAAATAAGTTTAAGACAATAGAGTCCCATTTAGAAAAAATAAATGCATTGCCTAATGAGATGAGAGTAGGCATAATGTATTGTTCTCCTAGGACCAGAGTTATAACATTTTTAATATGTCTGATAGCACCTTGTAAAATCCTGTGCAAACACATCCTCAATATAACTCCTTAACTGATTGACTGGTTTGTTAAGAGAGAAAATAAAGAGAAGAATTAGAAATTTTTATGTCAAAGAAAAAACAGTGTTTCTCATCCCCATAATCTCCTTCATACTTCACAGAGATGAAAGTAACATGCATTTTAAAATATCTTATATGCATTTTAACCTTAGGTATTTGCTGTATTTTTATGGACAGGCTGGCTCATGTAACACTATTTGGGAATAAAAAGCTTTCTTGTGGGAAAGGCATATAATAAAGAACCATTCTGAACCATTTTTAAAACTAGATAATTGCCATTTCAGTTCAACATATGTTGAACACCAATTAAGTGCTTGATATAGCCTATTCGATACTGGGAATATAAAGATGAATCAGATTGTCATACAATATTTTTGGTAGATCACGTTAGTTTGTAATATTAAGAATGTGAGGGGGTAATGGAGAAGATAACATTATTTTGGACATAAGTCAATAACATTGCTCACTATTCCCCTTTCTCTGACTTTCCCAAACCCCATCCCTGAAACCTTCACCTAAAGTCCACTTAGGCCCTTTACCTAATCTGTTCTTGCAGCTCCCCCATCTACCCCATCCTATCTCCACTTGACCATACCTCCCCACACAAAAAAGCAAACTGATGAGAAGAATCCTCTGAAGCAGGTGGTTGTCTCTGCCTAAACAGGTTCTTTATTTTTCAGTAGGCAGAAAGATAAACAAAAATTCTTCAAAATAGTCTCTGGCCAGAGGAGAGCTGCTGCCCAGAGTTAACGGTTCTGAAAGTTTCTTTTAGAGGAATCAAACATGGCAGGAAGATACTGAAGCCCCACTGGACCAACTACAACAAAGGCCATGTAAAAAATCAGCCACAGAGGAGAAAACTGGAGTCCAAGGAAGCAACTATACTAGTCAACGCCAAATAATTCAGACCAGGGTTATTCCAAATGAAATTTCTATTATGGTATTTTAAAAATTCTAAAATTGGTGACATCAGCAAGATGGTGTACCATGAAGGTCCAGGCCCTCATTCTCTTATGAAAACACTAAATAAAAAACTTCAACCTGACTAAAATAATTTTATAGACACTCTGGAAATCAAAGTTGTACAGCAACCAAGCTAATGCCCAGTCAAGAAAAGGCCATATACAAAATGGGAGGAAATTCATGGTCTTTTAACTCACCCTTGCCCCACCCAGTTTGGGGGAAGCAGCAGTCTAGTCAGTCTCCAGTCCCATTCAGTGACCTGGAAAGAACAGAGTAGGCCAAACTTGCAACTTTCTAACTTATCTCCAAGCTGCCTGAGGGACTGGTCTATGTTTTGCCCAATTTGGAGCACAGAAGGACAGAAGTGGCACAGATCTAAGGCTAGAAAAATCTGCAGGAAGCAACAGGCATGACTTGTGAAAACCATAAGGGGACTACCGACCCACTGACACTTGAGGGTAAGAGATTAAGAGCAAAGGAAGCAAAAATTCTGATTCTGAAAAATATACAAGCATACTTCATTTTATTGCGCTCCACACTATTGCACTTAGAAGATATTGCATTTTTACAGATTGAAGGTTTGTGGCAATCCTGCATTAAGCAAGTCTATAAGTGCCATTTTTTTTCCAGCAGCATTTGCTCACTTTTTGTCTCTGTGTCGCATTTTGATAATTTTCACAGAATTAGAAGTGGAGCCTGAAGATATGACTGAATTGCTGCAATCTCATGGTAAATCTTGGATGAATGAAGAGTTGCTTCTTATGAATGAGCAAAGAAAGTGGTTTATTGAGATAGAATCTACTCCTTGTAAAGATGCTGTTAAGATTGTTGAAATAACAACAAAAGATTTAGACTATTACATTAACTTAGTTGATAAATCAGAGACAGAGTTTGAGAGTATTGACTCTAATTTTTAGACATTCTACCATAGATAAAATGCTATCAAACAGCATTGCATGCTACAGAATAATCATTTGTAAAAGGAAAAGTCAATCTATGCTGCAAGCTTCATTGTTGTCTTATTTTAAGAAATTGTCACAGCCACCTCAACCTTCAGCAACCACCACCCTGATCAGCCAGCAGTCATTAATATGAAGGCAAGACCCTGCACCAGCAAAAAGATTATGACTTGCTGAAGGCTCAGATTATGGTTAGTAGTTTTTAGTAATGAAGTATTTTCTAATTAAGGTATTACACTGTCCTTTTAGACATAATGCTATTGCACACTTAATAGACTACAGTATAGCATAAGCATAAATTTTATATGCACTGGGAAACCAAATAAATTGTGTGACTTACTTTATAGCAATATTCACTTTAGTGCTGTGGTCTGAAACCAAACCCATGTCTTATAGTATGCCTGTAATAACTGAATTGAAAGATACACAAGAGGAGTTCAATATTAAGTCCATCAAGCAGAAGAAAAAAGCAGTGAACATGAAGACAAGTCATTTGAAATTATTGAATCTGAGGAGAAAAAAGAATAAAAGTGAACAGAGTCTAAAGGACTTATGGGACCTGTCAAACAGACCAGTATACACATTATAGGAGTCCTAGAAGGAGAATAGAGAGGAAAAACATGCAGTGAACTTATTTAAAGAAGTAACTGGCCCAAATTTCCCAAATTTGACAAAATACATGGATATATTTACAAATATAAGAAGCTTAATAAACTTCAAGTAAGATAAATTCATAAAGACCACATGAAGACAGTCTAATCAAACTTTCAACAGACAAAGAAATAATTCTGAAAGCAGAAAGAAGAAGGTGACTCATCATGTACAAGGGATCCTCAATAAAATTGTCAGATTTCTTAGCAGAAAATTTGCAGGCCAGAGGCTGTGGGATGACATATTTAAAATGCTGAAAGAAAAACAATGCCAACCAAGAATTCTATATATAGCAAAACTTTCCTTGAAAAAATGATGGAGAAATTAAGACAGTGCCAGATAAACAAAAGCTGAGTGAATTCATTACTACTAGAATTGCCCTGCAGGAAATACTAAAGGGAGTCACTCAAATTGGAATGAAAGGATGCTAGATAGTCATTCAAATCCATTTGAAAACATCAAGTTCTTTGGTAAAGGTAAATATATGAACAAATATAAGAAACTCTCGAGATCAGCATCAATGAAAATTTATCAGTTTATGATGAAATCACTTGCTGAATGAACATCCTCTCTACCCAGGAGGTATATACAGCATTAAAATCACAAATGCTATAAAGGCACTCTCACTTAAAATTATTATTCTAAAATTTCATTACACTCTATAGCACTCTATAGGACTTAAAAAATAAGAGTTGACAAAGCAAAGTTGCTACTGCAAAAATAATTCTTACTCTGGCACGAAGAATTTCTGAGCAAATGGAACTCAAACATGCCAGTATTGATATTGATAAAGTAACCCTGCATTGAATTTTCCACCTACATGCAATGAAAACAAAGGAAATAAAGACGCACTAGAAATGCTTTCTTTGAAACAAAGCTACATATGGCTATTAATGAAAGGGTTGGATGAAGGTGCAGAAAAGTTTACAATGTTCTTTTTTCCTTTCTTTTCCTTTTTTTTTTTTTGGCTGTGCTGTGCAGCTTGTGGGACCTTAGTTCCCTGACCAGGCAGGGATTGAACCCCAGCCATGGCAGTAAAAGCACCAAGACCTAACTACTGGACTGACAGGGAATTCCCTACAGTGCTCTTCCAAAATTATCAAACAAAAATGATTGTATTTATAGATGAAGTAATTAAAGGAATATATTTGGCTTTATATTTATCTCCTTGATATTTCTCCAAGTGGTGTAGATCTAGAAATAATTCACCCACTGAAAAAACGTTTTTATGAACACATGTTCAACTCAAGCATTGAAATGCCTTATCCTATAAGACTGATTATTTTTAAAAGATCAAATTTTTTTCACAATTTAATTTAATACATATGTCTTCTTTTGTATATTTTGTTATTTTAAATAATCTTTTAGCTATCACTTTAATTTGCTATATTGGACTAAAAATGTATGTATAGTTTTATAAATTCGAATTTTACTTAGTGCTTTATAATATGTTTATAAATGTTTATACTTGAGATGAATGAAATATTTAATTTTATTTTCTTATTTAAAATTTTGAACGCTCAGCTTTTTTTTTTTTTTTTTGCGGTACGCGGGCCTCTCACTGCTGTGGCCTCTCCCGTTGCAGAGCACAGGCTCCGGATGCGCAGGCTCAGCGGCCATGGCTCACGGGCCCAGTGGCTCCGCGGCATGTGGGATCTTCCCGGACCGGGGCACAAACCCGTGTCCCCTGCATCGGCAGGCGGACTCTCAACCACTGCGCCACCAGGGAAGCCCAGCATTTTGTTTTATAAAATACTAAGGAGCAAAAAAAAATCCTGATATATGGTCTTTTTACGCTAAAATGATGATTACCATATCCTGGAAAAAATGAGACAGACATATGAGAACATTTCAATATAAAGTCTAAGTGATCTAAGAGAGGTTTGCTCATACCATATGCTAACAGAAAAAGGGCAAGGACATTTTATTATATTACTAGTCTCAACGCACTACTAGTTTTTGCAGTCCCAGTCCATGTCATAGCAAACCTATTAAAATGCTGCCATACATCACAATGAATGTAATTTTTATACACTATAAAATATATAGTGGGGTTGCAGTAGCAGTTGATTGGCTGATATAATGACATATTATGTTCTTAAGTATTTAATTAAACATTTATTCATTTCAATTTTGCAGCTTTTTTTCTGTTCTCCCTCTGGTTGCTAACATTTAGAGTAGGCCTTTGTCAACCCAATAGGACATTTGCCTATGCCTCTAATATGTAGTGGTTAAAATAACCCTGAGAAGGATTCTTAGAAACAGATGTGTTTGGGATGAATTTTAAAGAATGAGTCTGAATGACGAGTCAAGAATAGGAGTCTTATTCTAGGCAAAAGGAACAGAATGAACAAAGGCACTGAGTGATGTAAAGTAGGATGTATACACCTAAAGTACAAGCAATTTCAAGTTACTAAAATGGGAAGTCTTCAGTAAAGAAGAGTGAAAGATTAAGATAGGAAGGCAGCCAGGGAAACGGATGTAAAAAGCATCATTCAAGAGGGTTTAGACTTCATGCAGAGTGACAGGGCCAAGTACACATTTCATATGAATCACCTTGACAGCTAAGTAAAGATGAATTTAAGGGAACAAATTAAAAGGGAAGGGCACAAGTTAAAATACTCCTGCCATATCTGAGGACAATAGTCTCCAAAAAGGAGTGCATGGGATGTATTTCTCTCAAGGAGAATACAAGACAACTTATTTGGAGAGAAAAGGGATTGAAATATATATATCTAATTATTTTTATTTTCTCCTTCAAAAATTGTCAACTTCTGGCATGCGTTTTGTAATGTACGTATTAATACAACAGTTCATTCTTAAAAGAAATAAGCTGGAGGCAAAGGCTCAAAAGCGTTTATCAGTGGGGGGGCAGGAAAACAGAAATTCAGAGACCCCACTGTTCTGGATAAGAGTGATAAAAGTGTGTTCTAAGCTGGTGATTCTGCTGATGGAGAAATACAAATAGAATTGTGCAAGTTCAGAAGCTAACATCATCAGGGTTTGATGGCTGTTTGCACATAATGGTTAGAGTTATCAAGTATATTCATATGAACACTCCTGTATGCTAGTCAGAGAGCAAAGCTAGAATTGAATTTAGGGTTACGAGGTGAGGCAGAGTAAAGAGGAAGTAGATCAGTGGAAGGCAGAGGTATTCTAGTAGCAAATTAAAGGCAGATGGCGAAAGACTATGTGAAAATTCTTTCTGCTGTAAATCAAAAGGTACTTAAAAAATATGGAAGCAAGAAAAATACTCCTGAACTGCAGCATAAAATATTTGGGTTAGCTAACAGGAAGAACTTTGTCCGTGGTCACTGTTAAAAAACTATGTGTGAACACAGAAAGTTATCACTTCTATTTGCTATGGTTTAAAGGTTCATCCTGTGTCCACACAGAGAACACACCAAAACATCTTCTCTTGGTTCAGTGTTTTTCTCAACTGTCAAGAAGTTTACCCCCTCAATCAGAATCTTCCTTACTGCAGCTTATCACTCATGGACATCTTAATTAATTCTTTGATAATTCAGGCTTATATACCATAAGAAGTAAAAGATTATAGATACTTAGGAAGAACATGTTTTCACTACTACAGAATAGAGGACTAGACATTTTGCAGAAATCACACATGTCTTTTGATCCAGTTATCAAAAACTCTAGTTTCTGTAGGAATTAGGATGGGTTTCCAAGCAATATTAAACGCTCCGATATCATCAGAGTGAAACCCACAGGCTCACCCTGATGTGATTAGTAGATGTGGCTGCCTGTGCTATGATTCAGGGCTAACAAAAGTAGTCACACACCCAAAATACATTCCCCAGTGGTTTGCTCGTACACAGTGAAAAAATTTTCGAGACTTAGTATATTTAGGTTAGAAAACAAAACCAAGGCCCTCGTCTTCTGGAGGTCACTGTTAAACTGTACTTTACCCTGAAAGAGAAGAAAGGCCTTGAGAACTGTCCTCAATCTTATCCCTTAACATATCAACATGGCAACTCATTCTGATCAGCCAGTTGTAACCTTGGCAGACATAGGAGCCCAGCCTTGAGAAGATAAGATATGGGGGATAGGTAAGCTAAGGAAAATCGTTGCCTCTCATTTCATAACAGTCACCAGAACAGGCCTTGGGCAAATTACTGCAAGCTCTTCACTTGGAATACTCTAAGCCTACAAAAACTATAAGATAAGCAAGACTATATGAAGATGCGTGTTTGTAGAGTAGAAACTCGTGAGAAATCAGCTTTTTTAAAAATATTTTGGTGCTTTCATTTTTATGGAGTAAATTTCTTCACTTGGGTCAGTATATTTATTTTTTTAACATCTTTATTGGAGTATAACTGCTTTACAATGTTGTGTTAGTTTCTGCTGTATAACAAAGTGAATCAGCTATATGTATACATATATCCCCATACCCTCTCCCTCTTGCGTCTCTCTCACCCTCCCTATCCCACCCCTCTAGGTGGTCACAAAGCACCAAGCTGATCTCCCTGTGCTATGCGGCTGCTTCCCACTAGCTATCTATTTTACATTTGGTAGTATATATATGTCAACGCTACTCTCTCACTTCATCCCAGCTTCCCCTTCCCCCTCTCCCCGTGTCCTCAAGTCTATTCTCTACATCTGTGTATTTATTCCTGTCATACAGAGTGAAGTATGTCAGAAAGAGAAAAATACTGTATGCTAACAGGTATATATGGAATATAAAAAAAAAAGAAAAAAACTGGTTCTGAAGAACCTAGGGGCAGGACAGGAAATCAGCTTTCTTATATCCTGTTTGCATTTTGAAATAATTAAAGACCACTCTACTTCTTTTTAATTATATTATATTATAATTTTATAATTCTTAATTAAATAAAACTATAATTTTATAATTCTTAATTAAATAAAATTATATTAATAAATAATATTTTGGCAGGATAACAAATATTAAGTAAGCACCAAGAGGCAGAATCCAGTATAAAGGTTAACTTAATTTTCTTCAAAGTTTTGATCCTGAAAAGTTGTGTAAATTCATTTGTATATGTTAAAGTACATGTTGCTTTAAATATGCTTATTGGGAAACTTGCAGTGTACAACAATATTTAACATTAATTTTCTCTGAAGTTTATTAACTCTTAATACCATATGTAGATGGCTAACTGTACCAAAGACTATATGTTCATTATACTTTCTCATTTCATCCTCACAAAACTCACTTTACAGATGAGAAAATTGAGGCTCAAAGAGGGCAAAAGTAGCATGACCAAGATTACACAAACAGGAAGCAGCAGAGCTGGGATTTGAACCTTGGTCAGAATACTCACAGATCATTCTTGGATCCATTATGGAATTATTCATTTTGTACATAGTTCTAGTCATGTATCAAAAGTATTTAATGTCAGAGGTGAAAGCACAAATTGATATAAATTGGTTACTATATAAATTGGTTACAAAAATTGGTTACTCCTGCCTTCGAGGAGATTACTTGCTAATTGATTGGTTAATGTGTAAAAACATGTAGTCATATTAAATAAATATGCATCTACAAAGATACAAATTTTAAATCTGGGTCCTATTAAATGTACAAGTTCTTTCGTAACAGACACTACAGGCATATTCTGTTCAGTGCAAGGGCACAGATTGTGAGACATGAGCACACAGGATAGAAGAGCTTCATATTGGGCCAGTATGGCTTTCATACTGAATAGAGCTGTATTTCCAATATGGTAACATATTACCAACTGTGTCAGTACTCCTAGGAAGCCAAGGCAGTATTTGATATACAAAATTTGAAAGGGGGAGTGGGTTAAACTTTTCTTGTGAATAAAAGGGAAGGAAACAGGAGTAGATGGGAAGAGATTTCAGATCATAAGTCTGGTCTGATACCTGTGAAAGAGAGGAAAGGAAGAATTGTGTAGTAAGGCCCTCAGATCACAGAACAGTTCTGAGAAAGTTTCAGCCAGGTCAAAAGGGAGAAGTCCTGAGTCTCAGGAAACAGGCCAACACTGGCCATGCCAGCTATTTGTGGGAGCAGCCAGCGAAGCATGGCTTCAGTGTTCTCATGGAGGGGACAGCTAGGACTTCCACTCAACTCTGCTCCAGGCAGTAGGCTCTGTTGAAGGTCTGAGCTGTGCATCTCCATGACTGAAACCTCTAAAATCGACATGCAACAAGAATTCACAGAACAATGTCTTTAGTCTCCCAGCACACTCAACAGTTCCTCTAAGGAGAGGTGAATAGGCTCAGGGCATGATCCTCCCATCCATCTGAGCCTAGCCCCTGCATCCTGTTATAATATCCAGCGTATGTTCAAACCATGAAAATAACCCTGTGTTTGTCTGTCCTTTGGAAAAGAATCAAACTCTCTGCTGGGAATCAAAAGATCTTTGGTGGCAGAGTAGGATGTTATTGACATATAAGAGGCCATGAAAGAATAAACAAAGGAAAGTAAACACTATGAGATGCTAGTGCTCACTGGCCGAGAGGGTGATTGAGCACTGTACTGGCTGACCCGTACCTTAAGGACTCAGCTTGTTCAGAGCTAAATGAGGTCTGCCTGGTGTCTTATCAACACATTATCATATGCAACAGGAAACCTTTATTGACCACCTATTGATTACACGGCCTTTCCCCTAGTCCTGTGAATTTAATGAGGTGTTAGAAATAGTCCCAATTCTAGATACTATTAAAAATGACCACCCACACTTGTAAGGAGTTTTGCAGTTTATAATGCACATTTGCATTATTTTGAATACGTGAAACTTGCGAACCAAGATATGTGCATGGTACACTTGTATGATAACTAAATTTTGATGAACACTCTATGCTGGACAATGTGCCCAGGATGTTATAGTAAATGTGATATTTAATCAATTCAGCAGCCCTATGAGGTGCCATTATCCCACCCATTTTACAGTGGAGGAAACTGATAATCAAATTAAGTGATTCACCCAAGTTCACACAACTGGCAAGAGAAACAGTAGGAAACTGAATCAAGGTTGAATAACTACAAAGTGACTGCTTACAGCAAATCTTCCTCCACATTAAGTGATATCTAACTGTATAGGTTAGCAGATGGCACATATCAAGTGATTACTTCAAATAATCAAATGCACCAAGAATTCAAAGAAGTCATAATACTGAGTCTCCTATTTCTGATGTGGTCCCAGTTTTACTTGTTGAATGGATGACCAAATGAAGGGAAGGATTAAATACACACATAGCAATTGTA
The DNA here is from genome assembly GCF_949987515.2 of Delphinus delphis. NCBI lineage: Eukaryota > Metazoa > Chordata > Mammalia > Artiodactyla > Delphinidae > Delphinus > Delphinus delphis. The sequence continues at coordinate 84,923,129 of NC_082689.1, forward strand.
AGTCAGTAAAATCACAGATGGGATGAGGGAGATATTCCTCAGTCTAAGGGTCAGCATAAACAAAGGGAAGTAGAGCCATAGACTCTATGAGAATATAAAGCAGAAGCGAAAGGAATGATTCGATATTGTGAACAAGATAGTCTAGATTGTCTGGTATTCAGCTACTATTTACTTGATAGTTTCTAGTTGTCGTATACTGTAGTAAATTCTTCAGAGATATTTATAGTCTCTCTATTCATAGTCTCAATTATTTTATACATATTTTAGTATCTCAATACAGATCCTCTCTCTCTCTCTCTCTCTCTCTCTCTCTCTCTATATATATATATATAGTCTCAATTATTCCCCAAAAGTCATGGCTTGTAGTATATTGTGCTATCAGTATCAACATATGTGAAACACTCAGAGATACTAAGTAACTTTCCCAAGGTCAAACAGCAAATAAGTTATTCAGCTAAACTTCAAACCAGAACTGGCTTGCTCCAAAACCAACGTTGTTTCTACTGTATGTCAGTACCAAATCTCAAAAGTAATTCCTGAGTTCTCAATCAGTACATAGGGTAGCAAACCAATGTCTACAATGAACTACTTTGTAAAGAATACAGAACTCCTAAAGAGAAACTGATGCTATGAAGTTATCCAGGTGGCTACCATTTTTGTCTAAAACATCCTCACAATCCTGATAGTCCAGTAGAGGCTGTCATATAACATAATCTGACTCTTTATATTTTAACCCAGAAAAATAGTAATGAAATTTGTAGGAAGTTCATCAAAATCATGTTTTTCTTGTAATTCAATGAAATGAATATTTGGGAAAATGTCCCTAAATAAACCACTAGAGTTCATACCCACTAATTCTTGACAAAACTCAGGAGCTGTAAAATCTTTAGACATGAATTGGTCAATTGTCCTTTTCTACTAACCTTGGCATTAAAGTATAAATAAGTATATTCACTCGATTCAATTCAACAATATTTATTGAGCACTTACTACATAAAATCTGTTGCCAGAACCCTGGGGGAAAGGAGTTCAAAGATGAATATGTCATAGACCCTGACCTCAAGCAACTTTATGGTTTTATGCAGGAGAAAATCCATATATGTGTGAAAACAAAAGAAGGAAGAATTTGAAATGTGCTGAAATACCAGTACACACAATGCATTCTAGGAACATATAAATAGAGATAGTAGTGCTTATGGGAAGAATTATAGAAGGTTACAGGAGTTTAAACCCAACTGCTGGTACCAAAATCTGTATTAGTTATCTATTACTATATATCAAATAACCCCCTGAATTTCATGGCTTACACAACATTCGTCATCTTAACAGTTTCTGTCACGCATCCTGGTGCAGCTTAGCTGGATGCCCATGCCTCAAGATCTCTCACAAGCTTGTCATCGAAGTGTCATTTGGGATGCAGTTTCTTCTGGAGGCTCTAATGGGGATCTGCCTCTAACTCACTCACATGGTGGCTGGCAGGATTCAGTTCCTCTCTAGCTATTGGATTGGGGGCCTCAAGTTCTCATTGGTCATTAGCTGAAGGCCTCCCTCAGATCCTTGCCATCTGGGCCTTTCCACTGGATGGCTCTCAAGATGACGGCTACCCTCGGAGTAAATGAACAAAAGTGCAGAATGAGGAAGAACTAAATCACGGTGTTTGTGTAATCTAATCTCAGGAGTGACATCCATTTGCCATACTATATTTATTAGAAATGAGTCACTAGGTCCAGCCCACATTCAAGGGGAGGGAATCACACAGGCATGAATATTAAAAGGCAAGATCACTGGGGCCATCTTGGAGGTTGTATGTCAGAGTATGCACACCTTGAAGGATAGGTAGAATTTCAACTGGTAGAAATGCAAAGAGGAGAGGACTACAGATTGCAGGAAGAGAATGAGCATATTTGCCAAGGTGAGCTCACATAGGGGTTTGTTTGAGAAGAACAGGTAGTTAATCCAGTTTGTGGGAAACCTGAATGCATGAGGAGTATTAGAAAATAAGTCTTCAAAGTAGGTCAGGGTTAAATAATGTTATGCTACGAGTTAGAGCTTTATTATTTTAAATTTCGGGAATTGTTTTGCTTGTTTTTTTAACATAACAGTAACAAGATCAGATGTGCCTCAAGAAAATTAACCTGGATGTCCTGTGAAAGATGTACTTGAAGTATAAGGCACTGTGTGTAGGCAAAGAGTACTTTAAGGTAGCTACTCTGAAAGACAAAGACAGAGCAACCGTTAGGACCCATATGTGAATAGCAGCAGTGGGAGGGGAAGTAGGGCTTCTGTTAAAATAGCATTCCTATGCTTTACTGTGCATTTCCTATAAATGAATTTTTTCAACTGCTGATTCTCAAAATATCTAATATTATATGGATTTTCAAAGGTTTTCCAGTTTCTATTATTCTTCCCCCTAACTCTTTCATGCCCTGCTTCAGGGCAACTGTTACCTATTGAATGTCATTCTAGCAAAAACATTTGATCTGAACCTTGCCCATTTGCCCCTGCTGCCTCAAAGAAGGAAACACATGACCTGGCTTTGATCACACTTTTTTCCTAAAATGAAAACATCCTCCAATATGTGATTCTTATAAAAGGTGAGTGTTAAAATTCTGGGATAAACCACATTTAAGCCCAGGGACTCAGTTAAAGTTAATGAAAACATATTGGGATGAGACAAGCTGTTGCAGGGGGTGGATATTTAATTCTTTTGCAAACATCAGAAAACCTGTCTAGTCTCAATATAGACAAAAGCTGGAATGAGTGCTCAATTAGTAGCAGTTTCTCAGTATTTTGTCCAATTATCTAATAAAGAAAACGAGAACCTCGGTACATAAATTTGCTCCATTATGGAAGTAACCTTCAGTGAGTAAGCCAGTCAGCTTTATTATTCAAATCATCAATGTGATGCTTGTAAAATGAAACAAAGGCAGCTCTTTAATAAATATTACAGTACAGCTACTTTTCACATATGTCTCCACACACACATACACCCATTGTGAACCATTCACTGAAGTATAAATAAGAGACAACCAAGTGACAATTCAGATACAAGAAAAATAGACAAAGCCCAAAACAGAATGGATTATCTAGTTACCACTCTGACATTATTGCTGCTTTTAGGGAACAGCTGACTCTAGTCATCAGTTTCCATCATCTGTTCTAATTTTCTTTTTGCAGACATTTGCGAGGGAACTTTTCAAAAAGATGCTGGGTGAAAATCAGAAATAGATAAAAGTCTAGGAAGCAATTCTTCAAATTAGCTCCCCCTCTCCCTTTAATTTCAAGAAGGGGTACATTTCTTAGAAGTGTTCGTCCTTTGACAGATCATTCAGAAGCAGAGACTTTGGAATCTTAGGCATCAACAAGGTCACTGCCATGTTCATCCCAGTCTCCTGGAGTGCTACAGGCTGAGAGCAAAAGCATGAAGGCTCAGAAACAGTTTAAGAGATAAGCTGCCAGGACCGAAGTCAGCATCAGGGCTTCTGGAAACTTAAAAGCAGACACGTATCACCAGAAGTATTACCATTAGCATGACTTGACTCACTTATGTTCTCGTATTGGTCTCCTTACATCTGGACACATTTTTTCTCTTGAACACAAGGAACAAGTTGCACACATTCCAGCAGTTTCCTTTAGCCAGATTTGCCTGATTTATACAGACACCTTTTATAGAATTCCTATCACCTTTGCAGACCCCTGGCTTCTAGCTCCGACTCCCATCTTCCCCTGGCTCTCCCTGAGTCACACCCAACAAACCCCTCATATTCCAGACATTACAATAAAAATCATGGACATCAGGCATCAATTTTCAGTAGCACCTGGTAGAAGACCTTCCTAATTGCAAAAAGAGTGCAACTTTCCCCAAGATCCTTGAGATCTACTGTATACCTGGCCTCAGTTCTCCTTATACCAAGAGTTTTAGATATTCCTCTTCTTTCACTTACAAATGCCTCCCTGAGCACGTTCTAAGTAGCATTACTCTAAAGGACTCAACGAATACCATGAAAATGACATGGTCTCTGAAAGTGCAGTATCTATTCTGACTCTCTCAACCCATCAAGTTGCACAATCCAGTGATAGTGATACAGTCATCCTGCTTAAATAATGTTATTTTATTGTCAGCTGCTCAAAGAGCATTATTTGACCAGTTGTACCCACAAATTTTCTGATAACCTAACACTAACATTCATTCACATCATCTTAATGAACACTAAAACCATTGGGAATGATTTTCAAGATGCACCATAATTTCTCTACATCTCAGAGTAAATCCACACCCTGGCACAATAGATGTCCACGACCCCGGCTTTGAGAAAGACACATGTGATTTAATTTCACCTACTTTCAAGTGAAGAATAGGACCCCACAGACACCCCCAATCCCCATCCTAAAGGATGCAAAAATTATGCTAGATATTTTTAAATCTGGTGTATGAATTTTGTCATATTAAGAGATAACTCAAAGTACAGAGCCAAGAATCCGAATCACATGGAATAACCCCCATACTTAATTCTCTGACCCGTCATCATGCAGACTTTTCCAGAAAGCACATGTCACACTGTTTGGAAGCCACACTTCTTCACAGCTAGCACATTATCCTCCTTCAAAATGCTGTCAGGTAATTCTACTCTCTAGCAGAGTAAATGAAAAAATAAAGCTAGTTACTCACGTATGAAGGATTTTCCTCAAGGGCAATCATCTTAACGAGAATTTTTTTCAAAATTAGCTAATCTGAAGTTCTATTAAAACACAGTGACTCTAGCCCTGCTCTCCTCACCCCAAAAGAAGGAATCTAAAGACAGAATCCCATTAGAGAAAAAAAAAATGCTTAAAAGGCTAAAAAAATCCAGACAAAATTCTCAAGTGTTCTAAAATGACATAAAGGCACTGACACACATTTGGTCCTCACTACATAACAACCTAAGATTGTGATTTAACTAATTATCCTGACATTTCTAATATTGACAATTATTTCAAAAATTTTTGTAGAGAGCGGGAATTTAATGAAGTTTTCATGAGAAGTCCCTCAATTAGAAGAGTACCTGCTAGAGATGGATTATTTTTAATCAAATGACAATTGGTGGTTGGGAGCTGAATGTACAGTCAGCATGGTCATGGAAAGATGTTATTTTTTCACACGAAATACTCCATACATATTAATGAATTTCAGTTTCTTTTTAGTTATAACTTAACAGTTAAGTTAGTTTTGCATGAAATAACATCGAAATTGGTGTGCTAACACGTTTTGAACATCATTATTGAAGACCAGAACAAAGGACCACTCAGACTGTTCCATATAAAAGTGACCATTTTAAACTTTTTTTTCTCTTCTACTGAAATAGTATATTACTCATTTCTAATTTCTAATAGCATTGGCTAGTATATGTTGAGGGCCTAGTATGTGCCAAGATCTTTAGATAAATTATCTTTAATTTTTACTAGGTGATATTATTGTTCTGAGCTTTACAGATGAGGAAGTTGAGGCTCAGAGGACTAGTAGGGTGCAAGTGTCTGTATTCAGTCTCAGCTCCATTGAGACCTCCTATTCCCCTCTGCCTACATTTTTTAAACTCAGCCATGGCTTTAAAGAGAGGGAAGTAGGATGGTGCCAACGATTACATTTCCCTATCCTTATCTACAGAGAACTTCAGAGTTAGATATAGTTTTTTTCATCTCGTCTGCCAACTTGAGCCCTCATGAATTCTTTGCAGCAAATAGGTGAGAACACAATCATATACACAGACATGCACACTCACACATATATCCCTAGAAATAAACTTTTAGAAGTAATAAATAACTGAATAAATAACTAGTGGCATAGCACCAGCATTTTAAAATATGTGATTTTCAAGTACATATGAAATACTCAGTAGTGTGCTAGGTATGATGGCAATTAGAAACAGATGTAGATATCACAATGTGAGACTGAAAACACTGACATGGACACAAAAATCAAAGGACATGCAGACACATATTGAAACTTTATCTTGAGCACCTACTAATTTTAAAGAAAGTGCAAAAGCACAGGACACATGAATTTTGTTGTATTAGTAATGAATGCAATGTAAATCATGAATGCTGTATATTTAAACTTTGTTGAGCCAATTAAAAAACTACAACACATTCTTTCCAGGTATGTGGGAAAGATTTAGAAGGAAGGATGTAATTTTCAAGAGTTCTTTAAATGATGGGACACTGGCACTGTGAAAAATTGGTATGGGAGACAAGTAGAAAGTACATTCTGAGTAAAGATGCTGGAGTTAGACTGTGTTGAACAGACAAAGTGGGTGGTGAGGAAGTCTGCCTGTTAAGAAGTGGAGGAGACATTTATTATAAGCAAAGGATATGTCAAAATTACCCTTTTTATATAGATGAATTAATGCTTAAACCCATAAAAGATCCAATTTACTGAAAATTATCGAGTCCCTTATGGAAAGCCAGTAGTGATTACAACTGAGAGAGCTGTCATTCTATAGCCTGGTACATATATGGCATATGTGTTTATCTTTTTCTCTAGCCTACTTACATGCGATAACACTACAGCAGCTTTCAAGATGAACATTTGACAAGCCAGCTCACCGCCGACTGACACCTCCATTTCAGCTGGCCTGACATATATAAAAAGAAACTGAATGTTTATCCGTGCGTTTTCCGGATTTGACATATGTGCTATATAAGAGTCACAGAAGAAAACTTCGGAAAAGAAATTAAGGAATGTACTTGACAGTTTATTAATCAAAGTTTACCTGCTTCACATTACACAGAGACAAATTAAGCTGGCTACTATGGTACTTCGAAAACATCTGCTAACAAAGTCAGAAGTAATGATAAACAAAAGAGCTTCCTTTGTGGTTGATTTCCATCCAGCTGCGTTTAATTATAATAGTGCTATCAAAGAAAGCTCCCCATTAGCTGCTAATTCAGAAGGACTTCAGAAGAAACTCCCAGAGCCTCCAGTGATATTTCTCCAACCCCAACAACTTCCTAATCTCTACCAAGGTTTGTGAAGAGCCATATTAAAGAAGTTTGGTTATCAGTTCTGGCTGTTACTGACTGCCAAGGTGGTGTGAGGTGGGTTCTTTTTCCCCCAAGAGTACCTTTGTAATAATGTGAACAATTAAACTATAAAAATGACAAAATTTATGACATCAATATTTTATTCCAACTTTAGAATAATATACCAAACTACCTCAATAAAGGAAGGAAAAATCTCATCTTAATGCATATTTTAAGTAAGATGCAACCTCAGTCATGTTATTTATTCCGTCTACAGTCACTATAGTTAAAAATAAAAGTGATGCTGACTTCTGAAATTCAGATTGAACTGGTTTTCTAATAAACAAATATCCATCTAAAGCCTCTCAGAAGAGCACTACTTCTACCCAACTCAATAATAATCACCAGCAAAACTTGCTTATTGATCAACATTGGTTCTTACAAATTTCCAGGTATGTATTTTCAGTTTGAAAGTTCCTAGCTTGAGAAATGAGGGTGGAAATACCAAAGTAGCACCTCTCTTTCTCATGCTTTCTTGAGTACAAATATGAGTGATTCCTCACCAAAATCTGGCTTCTGCCTGGCCAGGAAGCAAACACAAAATCAAAAGCTTGCATGTGCAAACAATACACAGATATATGCGTGCCTTTGTCAATCCAACCTGAGAGTACACTACATCTCATGTATTTGTCATGGGGTGATCTGGGGAGGTACAAGTTAAAAGTGAAAATGTATAACCTAGGAAAGCATCCACATTTATTTTGTACTTCCCTCTTTATCAAAGTAACAAGCCACAAGTAGAGAAATTTCATGAAGAAAATAATGAATGCAGAGTATCCCAGACTGGGAACAGTAACTATTCACCAGAGCTGTATCTGGCCAATCTCCAAGGACCCATATTGTAATATATTTTCCCGGCATGTGAAAGGACTTATTCGATCATGGAAGGAGCATGATATTAGGAGAAAATGAAGGCAATGTTTGCCCGGTATCAACTGAAAATGTTGATACCGTTGGAAGGTTTTATGTATTTGTCTCTTTGTTTTCAAGGAAGAACAAAATATCTCTAAATTAAGCTAATTTTTTAACTTCTGAACCTCCTCTGCTGTTTTTAGTCCTCAAGAAGCCAGTATTGTTTATGAGAATCCTTTCACTTATCAGAAGGTAAAATGGAAGTGAGAGAGGACACCACTACTTTTAAGTGCACGTGGTGGAAACTTACGTCCAGTCATCCATTGGAGTAAGCATACAACATTAATTTCACCCTTGGCCCTAAGATCAAATGATATTGTCAATGTCATTGTTCTGTTTATAACAATATTTGCGATGACTTAAACATTGTCCTCCTCCAATTGGTTTGAGAACAAGAGGTATTCTTCTGTTTGGTTTCATAATGTTGGGGTATGTGCCATTTCAAAAAGAATGTACAGGAAGGAGCATGGTTTTTGGTGATAGTCAAGCAAAAGTAAAGGGTTTTCAAATGTTGTTTTGGGGGAAGTACATTAATACCCATAATCCCTCTTCTACTCTAAAATTGTCCAGGCTGAGAGCCTGAGCAAATACAGGTATAAGACCATATTTTCAAATGAGACATCTTCACCTATCTCTTTTTCTTTCTTTCAGATAACCAGACATGTTTTGAAATATTAATTATCAAATGCAGCATATTAATATTAAAGAATATTTGGCACAAGAACTCATATTCTCCTCTATAGTGTAGATCTACCAATAGATGCTGGTTGTTCCACTTACATCTTATATGAACCCTTGAGTATGCAAATATACTCATAAGGTATGTTTCCATTTTAGAACATCAATAAAGTCCCAAGATTTCCCCATTATATAAATATATAACTAAATGGAAAAGAAAAGTTCACAAAATTTTCAGGAAGTTCCAGCAAGTAAAGTGAGCCCTAAAGAGCAAATACATTTACAGATCCAGGATGGTGAGTGTGCCAACTCGTGTCCGTGACCTTTCTGTGCTTCAGGTTCTATATCTTTAGCTCAGGAATTAAACTTTCCTTAATCTCATTCTTGCTTTCTTAATATTAACTGAGAAAATTGATTGGAAAGTACATTTTACTCTATGCAGATAAGGAAATGTTCATTGCAAAATATAGAATCTGAATGCAGAAACAAATGGAACAGGCAGTCCGCACCAGAGGTCTTCTACTTGTATTATGCGGATCTGTAAAGGTCTAGAGTCAGTTACAGGTGCTGCAGGGAAGCAGAAACTGCAGCCCAGTATCCCCTAGACTCAATACTCCATTCAGCCATAGCAGATCCAGTTTTACCTATTTACACTGCAATTCTGAACATGAATTTGTTTGGGAAAAAGATGTTTACTGCTAAAAGATTTGAACTCATCTAGTTCAATACTCTCATTTTACAGGAGGAAAAAAAAAAAAGAAAACAACGATGTAAGTGACTTGCCTATGTTCAACATTTACCAGCAAGAACAAATTTAGAATATGAAAAAGATTAGTATGTCTTCTGCCTGCAAGTTCAGTGCTGCCTGTTTTGTGGTAGCTCAAAGGAAAAAATGATAATTTCTTATTATGTTACCCCACAACTAAATTGTATTACTAGCTATCATCTTATCTTTTGCTAATTGTTGGACACTGTCAAACATTCTTTCTCCTCTTGTAAATTATTTTCTTGACTTCACAGCATTCCACATGTATTTCTAGTCAATCCATTTCTGGACCTCACAAAATCGTAAGGTTGCAAGTTGCTCTCAGAGAATTGGGAACAATTTATTTAACTTATTTGACATGCTGCTTATCACACCAATATGTAAATGTGATTGCTTAATAAATACGACTTATTGATGTTGACTTCATCTGCAACTTCTTTGCAGTTTAAAAAATGAGGCTCAAAATTATTCTAAATTGTGAATTCTATTTTCACAGTAATATTAACCCAGCAAATACTTCCTAAATACTTCCTGTGTATAAATAACTGCTAACCCTCCTGATGTCCATGGAACATGGGAAACATAGGGACATGATTATGTAAGTGTAAATATCAACATGTTACTGGAGTCCAAGGGAAAAGAGATAATTTCCAGCCAGGAAATATGGGAAGAGGCAGGCAAACGTATTTGTGGAGGTGGAAGCTTTATAGCTGTCCCAGAGGAATGGGTAGAATTTCAGTGCCAGAAATAGAAAGAGGATTTTCCTGGTGGTATCCCAGCTGCTTGCCCAATCTTGACGGGTAAGGCTACTGGACTCAGTGTAAAATGTGCCTACACAATGTGCCAGTAACCAAAATCTTCCCGATGTCTCATTTCCCATCTTCACTTTAAAACCTCTGCTAGATCTGGAGCTCCCATTTCTCATCTTATTGCTCTCTGCTTAGGCTCTGTCTTTCTCCCCTTTGGTTTGACACCTCACCTGCACTGCCTGCCAGGCTTTCGATTTTAGTTCCACACATGGCACACATGGACATTGTCTGTCAGATCATCTTGCATCTGGGTTCCTCTTCCTGTAGGCCAGTCCAGTCCCTATTCATGCCAAGCCCAAATCCTTCAGTCCCTCAGCCTAGCACCATGTTCTTCAAATATTGTGGAAGAGAGAATGACATGAGAAATAGACACATGTATTCAGGAATTGTCTCAGTGAGAAAGTTCTTTATTTTTCCCATTGACCACTCCATCTCACCATAGTCTATAACCTTTCCCTTCTCTATCCTTTGAAGACCAATCCCACAGACACCTGATCCCTTTCAGTATTTAAAATCTAGTCTAGATCAAAATATTAATTTCATATCCAAATTAAAGCATTTCTTTCCTCCTACCTGAATCTTGGTTTGTGGCTTGGGTCCTGCAATAGGGAAAGACAGCTAGTTAGCTCTTTTCACTTTGGCACTTTCACTGCCCCTCTGCTTTTCTCTCTGCTATTTTGCTATTTCAGGTTTCCCTTGCATCTCAACATTGTTGGGCTCTCCAAGGGAATAGGGGTGAGGTGAAAGTGTGAGGGACAGCTGCTCAAATGCCAATCCTTGCACTTTTTGTGGATTCTGCAGAGCCCCCATTGCCCAGAGGTTTCCTAAGACAGACAAGCATTCTATGGCTGACATTTTTCTCTCTCTTCTCTTGTTCCTGGCTGTCTGCCCAACACTTTCTTTACGGGTGCAGTTCCCATGACACAGGAGGCCTCTGAGGCCTCCATTTGATCCATGGAATATTTGCACATCCTTGTCATGTAAAACACTGATGGTGCAGGCTGCCTTGCTGTTGCTATCTCTTCTTGCTCTGTGTTGAGGATGCTCCGGGTATTTCTCACTCAGAATTCTGTTAAGCAATTCCATGATATACATATGCATAACGTTAAGCAAATTCCATGATATACATATGAGGTTCTCTTAAGAATGTTCCTTTACTCTAAGCATGAGCCTCATGAACTTCTAGGACTCAGCAAGCTTTCATGAGGAGAGAAAAATGTTAGTCTCCTTTTTTGATAGATACTCCAGTGTCTATGAGCAATTTTCTTATTGTCCTTCTCAGCAGGTTTAGAGGAAAAGAAGAAGATAAATGAAAACACTCTCCCCCTATGCCTACAGCTTACCACTCATTCAATACATTTCAATACCTAGTCATCTGCTTACATGGGCTGGATGGGTAGGGTGGGCTGCCTATGTCCTTTTTGGATTATGAGGCAGGCCACTTATTGCCACCTATTCCTCTCAGCTTTGGCTCTTCATACAAAATTCTGAAGCAGCAGGAGACATTCCATTTAACACTGTTTACAATAATACTCATGTAAGAGGGTAGTGATAAAAAGTCTGCAGGGAGGTGCCAGTTTCTATGGAGATGGAATTGTATTCAAGATGATATGGAACAGAAACAAAATTTTTGGATCAAGGTAATGCAAACATTTGCATTACAAAATTGAGTCTTCCATGCTTCACTTAAATATGTAGATCCTTAAAGTTGAAAAATCATGATTTTAATGGTTTAAAAATTATTTTCCTCTCTTATGAATGCACAAGTCATTTTTGCTTTTCACCAAATATGTCCAATCTCTTATTTGGCAGAAGGTAAGACTGCACTTTGCTGCCACCTTGGAACTGATGTAAACACATAGCTTACTTTGTACTATGAAATGTATGGCAACTAATATCATACTTAACGGTGAGAAACTCCAAGTTTTTCCATTAAGATTAGGTACAAGGCAAAGATGTCTCCTCTCACCACTCCTTCTCAACATTGTACTGGAAGTTCTAGCTAATGTAATAGGACAAGAAAATAAAATAAATGGTATTCAGATTGAAAAGGAAGAAATAAAAATGTCTTTGTTCACAGATGATGTGCTCATCTATGTAGAAAATCTAAAAGAATCAACAACAACAAAAAACCTTCCTGGAACTAATAAGTGGTTATAGGAAGGTTGGAGGATATAAGATTAATACACAAAAGTTGATCACATTCCTATATACACAATGAACAAGTCGAATCTGAAATTAAAACAAAATACCATTTATATTAACACTCAAAAAACTTAAATATTTGAGTATAAATCTAAAAAAATATGTGCAAGATCTATATGAGGAAATCTATAAAATTCTGAAGAACAAAATTTTTTAAAAACTAAATAAATGGAGAGATATTTCACGTTCATGGATAAGACTCAATATTATCAATGTGTCAGTTCTTCCAAAATTGTTCTATAGATTCAATGCAACTCCAAACAAAATCCCACAAAGTTATTTTGTGGCTGTTGATAACCTCATTTTAAAGTTTATATGGAGAGGCAAAGGACACAGAAAAGGGCTTCCCTGGTGGCGCAGTGGTTGTGAGTCCGCCTGCCGACGCAGGGGACACGGGTTTGTGCCCCAGTCCGGGAAGATCCCACATGCCGTGGAGCAGCTGGGCCCGTGAGCCATGGCCGCTGAGCCTGCGCATACGGAGCCTGTGCTCCGCAACGGGAGAGGCTACAACAGTGAGAGGTCTGCGTACCGCAAAAAAAAAAAAAAAAGGACACAGAAAAGCCAACACAATATTGAAGGAACAAAGTTGGGAGTCTCCCACTACATGATTTTAAGACTTACTATAAAGCTAGAGTAATCAAGACAATGTGGTATTGATGAAAGAATAGATAAATAGGTCAGTGGAACAGAATACAGAGGCTAGAAATAGACCCACATAAATATAGTCAATTAATCTTTGGGAAAAGAACAAAGGCAATAAAATGAAGCAAAGATAGTCTTTCCAACAAATGGTGACAGGAAAACTGAACATCCACATGTGAAAAAAAATGAAAACTTAGACTCAGAGTTTACACCCTTCACAAAAATTAACTCAAAATGAATCACACACCTAAATGTAAAGCACAAAACGATAAAACTCCTAAAAGATAACACAGAAGAAAACTTAAATGACATTGGGTATGGTGATGATGTTTTAGATATAACATCAAAGGCACAATCCATAAGAGAAATAATTAATGAGCTGGAAACTGGGCTTCCTTAAAATGTAAAACTTTTGTTCTGTGAAAGAGCATATCAAGAGAATGAGAAGACAAGTTGCAGACTGAGAGAAAATATTTACAAAGGACTTATCTGATAAATGCCTGTTATCTGAAATATACAAAGAACTCCTAGAAGTCAACAATAAGAAAACAACCTCCCAGTTATAAAATTGGCCAAAAACTATAGCAGACACCTCACCAAAGAAGATTTGCAGATGGAAAACAATCATGTGAAAAAAAGTATGTGGCAAGTAAGAGATGCCACATCATATGTCATCAGAGAAAGAAACATTAAAACATCAATAAGATTCAACTACAAACCTATTAGAATGGCCTAAATCTAGAATGCTGAGAATACCAAATGCTGTCAAGGACATGGAGCTACAGGAACTCTCTTTCATTTTTATTGGGAATGCAAAATGGTGGAGCCACTTTGGAAGACAGTTTGGCAGTTTCTTATAAAACTAAACATACTCTTACCTTATGGTCCAGCAAGTGCACTCTTTGGTGGTTACCCAAAGGAGCTGAAAACTTATGTCCATAAAAAAACATGCACACGGGGCTTCCCTGGTGGCACAGTGCTTGAGAGTCTGCCTGCCGATGCAGGGGACACGGGTTCGTGCCCCGGTCCGCGAGGATCCCACATGCCGTGGAGTGGCTGGGCCTGTGAGCCATGGCTGCTGAGCCTGCGCATCCAGAGCCTGTGCTCCGCAGCGGGAGAGGCCACAACAGTGAGAGGCCCGTGTACCACAAAAAAAAAAAAACAACAAACATGCACATGGATGTTTATAGAAGTATTATTCATAATTGTCAAAGCTTGGAAGAAACCAAGATGTCCTTCAGTAGGTGAATGGATTTATAAACTATGGTACATCCAGACAATGGATTATGCAGTACCAAAAAAATGAGCTATCAAGCCATGAAAAGACATGGAGGAATCTTAAATGCACATTGTTAAGTGAGAGAAGCCAGTCTGAAAAGGACACACACTGTATGGTTCCAACTATATGACATTTGGAAAAAGGTAAAACTATGGAGACAGTAAAAAGATCAGTGGTTGCCAGGGGTTAGAGGAGGAAGGATGAATAGGTGGAGCACAGAAGATTTTTCCGGAAGTGAAAATATTCTGTGAGATACTATAATGATGGATATTTTTCATTAAGCATTTGTTCAAACTCATAGAATGTACAACACCAAGAGTGAACTATAACGTAAACGTGGACTTTGGGTGATTTTGATGTATCAAAATAAGTTGATTAGTTGTAACATATGTACCACTCTGGTGGAGGATGTTGGTAATGGGTGAGGTTATTCATGTATGGAGCAGGGACTATACGGTAAATCTCTGTACCTTCCTGTCAATTTTTCTGTGAACCTAAAAATAGCCTTAATGAAAACAATAAAGTAAAAAGTGTGAATGGAAGTAACATGTGGAAGCTTTAAAAGCCAGTGCATAATATACGATGTACTCTCTGTTTTTCTGCCACAATAACTGGAGTGTTCCACAGTGCTTTCTTATCCTGGTGCTATAGACTGAAAGTTTGTATGCCTCCAAAATTCATATTTTGAAACTCAATCCCAATCCCAATGTGATAGTAGCTGGAGGTGGGTTTCTAGGGTGGTGATTAGGTCATGAAAGTAGAGCCCTCATGAATGGTATTAGTGCCCTTATAAGAGAGACCCCAGAGAGTTCCCTTGCTATGTTAGGGCACAGCAATAAGACCGCAGTCTATGAACTAGGAGGCAGGTTCTCACAGGGCATTGAATCTAACAATATCTTGATCTTAGATTTCCTAGCCTCCATAACTGTGAGAAACAAATGTTTGCTGTTTAACCACCCAGTCTATGGTATTTTTGTTATAGCAGCCCGAATTGACTAAAACCAGAGTGAGGACCACAAAGCAGAGATTCTAACCACCCTGTAATTCATATTCAGCACAAAAGAGTAAGACACCTTGTGGTTTTAAGTTCCTGAAATTTGGGGGCTCTTTGTTATTGTAGTATCTCCCTACTGATGTAATGAGTACATAAATATTTTACACTACAGAGCCAAGTAGTATACTATGGCTAAATTCTCCAAACCTCTTAAACTTCTCTACATTATCTTCAGCCCTGTGCTCAAAGGAAAAACCTTTCCCATTTTATATCCTATCAACTGCTTAAAATTATGCTGTAAATTAGTCTCTATTTTCAGTTATATGTCTCATACAATTATGATCTTAATTGTACTTACCATTAATGCCATATATAAATGTTTGGTTTTCCTTAGGAGTGGTGATCTTTAACAGGTTATGGTAAAGACAGCAGAAGTTGGACTCCAAATTCATAGATATCATATGATATGACCAGGGGACAAGACTAATAGGGAAATTAACATAAGAAGGCGTAATGTTCACCCACCATTTTGAGAAAGGATGAAAAAAAACAAACAAAAGGGGTCTGAAAAATATATGTGCACTACAGGAAAGTTAGTATTCAGGGAATAACCTCAGTTAAATTAGAAGTAACTTCATCTCTTGAGAGTCCTAGATGGGGGCAAAGTATAAGAGGTATCCTTAATAATACAGATATTTACTGAGCAATTATTATACCAAGGCTTATTGAGAATTAAATTATGTCTAAGTTAGCTCCTCTCTAACAGGTGGGAACATCCTTTAAAGGGGAATACAGTAAAGAGAATAACAGTATAATAAAAACTGCAAAAGAAGTACACATGCTTCCTAAAATTCTGTTTCAGTATAGAAGATAGACAACTTTTAAAAAGTAAAGGCAGGAGAGACCTTCAAGATGGCGGAGAAGTAAGATGTGGAGATCACCTTCCTCCCTACAAATACCTCAGAAATACATCTACATGTGGAACAACTCCTACAGAACACCTACTGAATACTGGCAGAAGACCTCAGACTTCCCCAAAGGCAAGAAACTCCCCACGTACCTGGGTAGGGCAAAAGAAAAAGGAATAAACAGAGACAAAAGAATAGGGATGGGACCTGCACCAGTGGGAGGGAGCTGTTAAGGAGGAAAAGTTTGCACACATTAGGAAGCCCCTTCACTGGCAGAGACGGGGGGTGGTGGGGAGAAAGCTTCAGAGCCACAGAAGAGAGTGCAGCAATAGGGGTGCAGAGGGCAAAGCAGAGAGATTTCTGCACAGAGGATCGGTGCCAACCAGCACTCATCAGACTGAGAGGCTTGTCTGCTCACCCGCCGGGACGGGCGGGGGCTGGGAGCTGAGGCTCGGGCTTCGGAGGACAGATCCTAGGGAGAGGACTGGGGTTGGTTGCGTGAACAGAGCCTGAAGGGGGTTAGTGCACCACAGATAGCTGAGAGGGAGTCCAGGGAAACGTCTGGAACTACCAAAGAGGCAAGAGACCATTGTTTCAGGGTGCACAAGGAAAGGGGATTCAGAGCACCACCTAAATGAGCTTCAGAGATGGGCACAAGCTGTGGCTATCAGCACGGACCCTAGACACGGACATAAGATGCTAAGGCTGCTGCTGCAGCGACCAAGAAGCCTGTGTGCGAGCACAAGTCACTATCCACACCCCCCGTCCTGGGAGCCTGTGCAGCCTGCCACTGCCAGGGTCCCGTGATCCAGGGACAACTTCCCTGGGAGAAAACACAGCGCACCTCAGGCTGGTGCAACATCATGATAGCCTCTGCTGCCACGGGCTCAGCCCACAATCCATGCCCCTCCCTCCCCTGGACCTGAGTGAGCCAGAGACCCCTAATTAGCTGCTCCTTTAACCCCGTCCTGTCTGAGCGAAGAACACATGCCTTCAGGCGACCTACATGCAGAGGCGGGTCCAAATCCAAAGCTGAACCCTGGGAGCAGTGCGAACAAAGAAGAGAAAGGGAAATTTCTCCCAGCAGCCCCAGGAGCAGCAGATTAAATCTCCAAAATGAACTTGATGTACCCTGCATCTCTGGAATACCTGAATAGACAATGAATCATCCTAAAATTGAGGCAGTGGACTTTGCGAGCAACTGTAGACTTGGGGTTTGCTTTCTTCATCTAATTTGTTTTCGGTTATATGTTTATCTTAGTTTAGTATTTAGAGTTTATTATCATTGGTAGATGTCTACTGATTTGGTTTCTCTCTTCTTTTTATATATATATATATATATATATATATATTCTTTTCCTTTTTTCTCTTTTTGTGAGTGTGTAGGTGTATGCTTCTTTGTGTGATTTTGTCTGTATAGCTTTGCTTTCACCATTTGTTCTAGAGTTCTGTCTGTCCATTTTTTGTTTGTTTTTTGTTTTTAGTATAGTTCTTAGTGCTGGTTATCACTGGTGGATTTGTTTTTTCATTTTGTTGCTCTCTTCTTTCTTTCTTCTTTTTGTTTATTTTTTCCTCTTTTTTATTACTTTATAATTTTAATAATTTTTTCAATTTTTTATTTTAATTATTTTATTTAATTTATTTATTTTCTTTCTTTCTTTTTCCTCCCTTTTCTTCTGAGCTGTGTGGCTGACAGGGTCTTGGTGCTCCAGCCAGAGGTCAGCCTGTGCCTCTGAGGTGGGTAAGCTGAGTTCAGGACATTGGTCCACCAGAGACTTTCCAGCTGCCTATAATATCAAATGGCAAAAGCTCTCCCAGAGATCTCCATCTCAACACAAACATCCAGCTTCACACAAGGACCAGCAAGCTACAGTGCTGGACACCCTATGACAAACAACTAGCAAGACAGGAACACACCACCACCCATTAGAAGAGAGGCTGCCTAAAATCATAATAAGGTTACAGACACCCCAAAATATACCACCAAACTTGGTCCTGCCCACCAGAAAGAAAGGATCCAGCCTCATCCACCAGAACAGAGGCACCAGTCCCCTCCACCAGGAAGCCTATACAATCTACTGAAACAACCTTACCCACTGGGGGCAGAAACCAAAAACAATGGGAACTACAAACCTGCAGCCTGCAAAAAGGAGATCCCAAACACAGTAAGTTAAACAAAATGAGAAGACAGAGACACACACAGCAGATGAAGGAGCAAGGTAAAAACCCACCAGACCAAACAAATGAAGAAAAAATAGGCAGTCTACCTGAAAAAGAATTCAGAGTAATGATAGTAAAGATGATCCAAAATCTTGGAAACAGAATGGAGAAAATACAAGAAACATTTAACAAGGACGTAGAAGAACTAAAAAGCAAACAAACAATGATGAACAACACAATCAATGAAATAAAAATTCTCTAGAATGAACCAATAGCAGGATAACTGCGGCAGAATAATGGATAAGTGACCTGGAAATAAAATAGTGGAAATAACTACTGCAGAGCAGAATAAAGAAAAAATAATGAAAAGAATTGAGGACAGTCTCAGAGACCTCTGGGACAACATTAAATGCACCAACATTCGAATTATAGGGGACACAAAAAAAGAAGAGAAAAAGAAAGGGACTGAGGAAATATTTGAAGAGATTAGAGTTGAAAACTACCCTAACATGGGAAAAGAAATAGTCAATCAACTCCAGGAAGTGCAGAGAGTCCCATACAGGATAAATCCAAGGAGAAACACACCAAGACACATATCAATCAAACTATCAAAAATGAATTACAGAGAAGTATTAAAAGCAGCAAGGGAAAAGCAAAAATAACATAAAAGGGAATCCCCATAGGTTAACAGATGATCTTTCAGCAGGAACTCTGCAAGCCAGAAGGGAGTGGCAGAACATATTTAAAGTGATGAAAGGGAAAAACCTACAACCAAGATTACTCTACCCAGCAAGGATCTCATTCAGATTTGATGGAGAAATTAAAACCTTTACAGACAAGCAAAAGCTAAGAGAATTCAGCACCACCAAACCAGCTTTACAACAAATGCTAAAGGAAATTCTCTAGGCAGGAAACACAAGAGAAGTAAAAGGCCTACAATAGCAAACCCACAACAATTAAGAAAATGGTAATAAGAACATACATATCGATAACTACCTTAAATGTAAATGGATTAAATCCTCCAACCAAAAGACATAGACTGGCTGAATGGATAAAAAAGCAAGACCCATATATATGCTGTCTACAAGAGACCCACTTGAGACCTAGGGACACATACAGACTAAAAGTTAGGGGATGAAGAAAGATAGTCCATGCAAATGGAAATCAAAAGAAAGCTGGAGTAGCAATTCTCATATCCGACAAAATAGACATTAAAATAAAGACTATTACAAGAGACAAACAAGAACACTACATAATGATCAAGGGATCAATCCAAGAAGAAGATATAACAATTGTAAGTATTTATGCACCCAACATAGGAGCAACTCAATACATAAGGCAAATGCTAACAGCCATAAAAGGGGAAATCAACAGCAACACAATCATAGTAGGGGACTTTAACACCCCACTTTCACCAATGGACAGATCATCCCAAATGAAAATAAATAAGGAAACACAAGCTTTAAATGATATATTAAACAAGATGGACTCAACTGATATTTATAGGACATTCCATCCAAAACAACAGAATACACTTTCTTCTCAAGTGCTCATTGAACATTCTCCCACATAGATCATACCTTGGATCACAAATCAAGCCTTGGTAAATTTAAGAATATTCAAATTGTTTCAAGTATCTTTTCCGACCACAATGTTATGAGACTAGATATCAATTACAGGAAAAAATCTTTAAAAAATACAAACACATGGAAGCTAAACAATACATTAGTTAATAAACAAGAGATCACTGAAAAAAATCAAAGAGGAAATCAAAAAATATTTAGAAACAAATGACAATGAAAACACGATAACCCAAATCCTATGGGATACAGCAAAAGCAATTTTAAAAGGGAAATTTATGGCAATACAGTCTTACCTCAAGAAACAAGAAACATCTCAAATAAACAACCTAACCTTATACTTAAAGCAATTAGAGAAAGAAGAACAAAAAAACCCCAAAGTTAGCAGAAGGAAAGAAATCATAAAGATTAGATCAGAAATAAATGGAAAAGAAATGAAGGAAAAGATAGCAAAGATCAATAAAACTAAAAGCTGGTTCTTTGAGAAGATAAACAAAATTGATAAACCATTACCCAGACTCATCAAGAAAAAAAGGGAGAAGATTCAAATCAACAGAATTAGAAATGAAAAAGGAGAAGTAACAATTGACAATGCAGAAATACAAAGGATCATGAGAGATTACCAGAAGCAGCTATATGCCAGTAAAATGGACAACCTGGAAAAAATGGACAAATTGTTACAAAAGCACAACCTTCTGAGACTGAACCAGGAAAAAATACAAACTATAAACACACCAATCACAAGCATTGTAATTAAGACCGTGATTAAAAATCTTCCAACAAAAACAGCCCAGGACGAGATGTCTTCACAGGCGAATTCTATCAAATATTTAGAGAAGAGCTAACACCTATCCTTCTCAAACTCTTCCAAAATATAGCAGAGGGAGGAACCCTCCAAACTCATTCTATGAGGTCACCATCACCCTGATACCAAAACGAGACAAAGATGTTTCAAAGAACGAAAACTACGGGCCAATATCACTGATGAACGTAGATGCAAATATCCTCAACAAAATACTAGCCAACAGAATCCAACAGCTCATTAAAAGGATCATATACCATGATCAAGTCGGTTTATCCCAGGTATGCAAGGATTCTTCAATATGTGCAAATCAATCAATGTGATAAACCATACTGTAACAAACTGAAGGAGAAAAACCATATGATCATCTCAGTAGATGCAGAAAAAGCTTTTGACAAAATTCAACACCCTTGTATGATAAAACCCTCCAGAAAGTAGGCATAGAGGGAACTTACCCAAACATAATAAAGGCCATATATGACAAAACCACAGCAAACATCATTCTCAATGGTGAAAAATTGAAACCATTTCCATTAAGATCAGGAGCAAGACAAGGTTGTGCATTCTCACCACTGTTATTCAACATAGTTTTGGAAGTTTTACCCACAGCAATCAGAGAGGAAAAAGAAATAAAAGGAATCCAAATTGGAAAATAAGAAATAAAGCTGTCACTGTTTGCAGATGAAATGATACTATACATAGAGAATCCTAAAGATGCTACCAGAAAACTACTAGAGCTAATCAATGAATTTAGTAAAGTATCAGCATACAAAATTAATGCATAGAAATCTCTTGCATTCCGATACACTAATTATGAAAAATCTGAAAGACACTGATGAAAGAAGTTAAAGATGATACAAACAGATGGAGAGATATACTATGTTCTTGAATTGGAAAAATCAACATTGTGAAAATGACTATATTACCCAACTCATTCTACAGATTCAGTGCAATCCCTATCAAACTACCAATGGCATTTTTTACAGAACTAGAACAAAAACTTTCACAGTTTGTATGGAAACACAAAAGACCCCTAAGCGCCAAAGTAATCTTGAGAACGAAAAATGGAGCTTGAGGAATCAAGCTCCCAGACTTCAGACTACACTACAAAGCTACAGTAATCAAGACAGGATGGTACTGGCACAAAAACGGAAATATAAATCAATGGAACAGGATAGAAAGCACAGAGATAAACCCACGCACAGATGGTCACCTTATTTTTGATAAAAGAGGCAAGAATATACAATGGGGAAAAGACAGCCTCTTCAATAAGTGGTGCTGGGAAAACTGGACAGTCACATGTAAAAGAATGAAATTGGAACACTCCCTAACTCCATACACAAAAATAAACTCAAAATGGATTAAAGACCTAAATGTAAGGCCAGACACTATCAAACTCTTAGAGGAAAACATAGGCAGAACACTCTATGACATAAATCACAGCAAGATTCTTTTTGACCCACCTCCTAGAGAAATGGAAATAAAAACAAAAATAAACAAATGGGACCTAATGAAACTTAAAAGCTTTTGCACAGCAAATGAAAACATAAAAAAGATGACAAGACAACCCTCAAAATGAGAGAAAATATTTGCAAATGAAGCAACAAAGGATTAATCTCCAAAATTTACAAGCAGCTCATAGAGCTCAATATCAAAAAACAAACAACCCATTCCAAAAATGGGCAGAAGACCTAAGCACACATTTCTCCAAAGAAGATATACAGATTGCCAACAAACACATGAAAGGATGCTCAACATCCCTAATCATTAGAGAAGTGCAAATCAAAACTACAGTGAGGTATCACCTCATACCATTCAGAATGGCCATCATCAAAAATCTACAAACAAAAAATGCTGGAGAGGGTGTGGAGAAAAGGGAACCCTCTTGCACTGTTGGTGGGAATGTTAATTGATACAGCCACTATGGAGAACAGTATGAAGGTTCCTTAAAAAACTAAAAATAGAACTACCATATGACCCAGCAATCCTGCTACTGGGCATATTCCCTGAGAAAACCATAATTCCAAAGAGTCATGTACCACAACGTTCATTGCATCTCTAATTACCATATCCAGGACATGGAAGCAGCCTAAGTGTCTATTGACAGATAAATGGATAAAGAAGATGTGGCACATATATACAATGGAATCAGCCATGAAAAGAAACAAAATTAAGTTATTTGTAGTGAGGTGGATGGACCTATAGTCTGTCATACAGAGTGAAGTAAGTCAGAAAGAGAAAAACAAATACCATATGCTAACACATATATATGGAATCTAAAAAAAAAAAGGTTCTGAAAAACCTAAGGGCAAGACAGTAATAAAGATGCAGACGTAGAGAATGGACTTCAGGACACAGGGAGGGGAAGGGTAAGCTAGGACGAACTGAGAGAGTGTCATGGACTTATATATACTAACAAATGTAAAATCGATAGCTGGTGGGAAGCAGCCGCATAGCACAGGGAGATCAGCTCGGTGCTTTGTGACCACCTAGAGGGATGGGATGGGGAGGGTGGGAGGGGGACGCAAAAGAGAGGAGATATAGGGATATATGTATATGTATAGCTGATTCACTTTGTTATAAAGCAGACACCATTGTAAAGCAATTATACTCCACTAAAGATGTTAAAAAATAAAAGTAAAGGCCAGTGTATATGACTAAAATGACATTTTATCAAGAGAATGACATGAGAAGTAAGATGTCTTAGTAATCCAACTCAGTACCTTTTTTTTATTGCTAGCTGTATGTATTTCTGAACTGAAAGTAACTTTTTTATGATTATAAAAATAACAAATGTTCATATAGTGTTTCAGCAATACATAATTTATCCAATACTTTTAAGTGAAGAACATGAAATGTAAGTACTCAAAAGTCTACCATCCTTAACAATGGCGCTATTTATTGAGTGTCCTCTGTGCCAGCTACAGTAGGTGATTTACATGAACTATTTCCTTTATATAAGGACCCCTAATGCTACCAGTTATACTATCCACTCTTGTGACCCCTGTTTTGCTGATGGGGAACTAAGGTTGAGAGAAGTTAAGTAATTTTTGCCCAAGGCTGTGGAACTGGTAGCATCAAGGGTTCCTATATAGAATTCAGGGGGTCTTCAAACCTGACAAGAAACCCAGATTTTTAAATTTCATTGACCTCTAGCTGACATTTAGCCTTTCTTCGTCATAAATGTATGCAATGAGCTACATTATTATTGTTGTACCATAGACTTTTTCACCAATAGAAATCACACGTATATTCATATCACATTACAATTGCTGCACAAATTTCTCCAAATATTGCTTACACTCATCACTGCTTTGAAATGACAATAGTTATTAGATGTGCTTCTAGATCTCATGGTTTGTATATTACTATATCATCACATTTAAAAATATTTTGATAACTTTAATACAATTGGCCTGCTTTGTAATGCTACGTATTTTATTTTAGACATTCAGAAACATTGAAAAAGGGGTCTCAGGCTTCACCAGACTGCCAAAGGGACACATGGCACAAAAAAGGTAGGGGCCCCTTGGTAGGGAGTGAGCTGAAATGCACACCCAGGTGGTCTGACTCCAGAGCTTGGGCTCAGGCTGTGACAACTCTGCCATCCTGCCTGCCTTCGGACTCGTGTTCACACTTTGGCGAACATATTTTCAGCTTGCTCTCCAATTTGGAGAGAATTGATTAAGTGGTGATTAGGCAAACTCAGGGAAAAGTCAAGGAAACATTCCTAGGAACAGAAACCCTTCCCTCCTTCCTCCTGTTCTCAAGGAGGCAGGAGGAATTGGGGCTTGCCATTATCTGGGCCTCTGGGGTGAATTGGGGGAGCAGTTTCAAGGACACCAAGGAACTGTACCCCTGGGAGTGGGATAGGTCATAGACCAAGTTGACCTAGAAGTGTAAAGACATCAGAGACATTCTCAAACAGAAAAAAAAAAACCCAGAGATACTACACTTGTGAACTCTTGGGGAAAAAATAAAACCAGATTCCTTAATGATAAAGTCCAGTCACTCAAAAGATTGAAAAGGCCTGGGTGCAGTGCTCAGTTTTGTTTGTTTGTTTGAATTTTATTTATTTATTTTTTATACAGCAGGTTCTTATTAGTTATCTATTTTATACATCTTAGTGTATATATGTCAATCCCAATCTCCCAATTCATCACATCACCCCACCACCAGGAGTACCTATTTTTAAGTTCAGTGAATTTCAAAGCAACACACATTTCTTGAAAAGCTGCTCTGTGTAAATTGTTTCAAAATGTTTGTCATCATCTCAAATACCACATATTCTCCTACTCACAGATTTAGAGAAACTTAACTGCTTAAAAAATCTTAAGCCAGGGCTTCAATACTGTGTAGTAAAAGAGTCCTTCATGCCTCTCTCTATTCAGCTACAGTTGGCCTGTGAACAACACGGGGATGAGGGTTGCCCATTCCCCACGAAGTCAGAAATCCCACTGTAACTTAGAGTTCACCCTCAGTAGCCAAGCTTCTTCCGTATCCCTGGTTCCACGTTTCAGATCCAACCAATCACCAATCACATACTACTGTAGCATTTACCATTGAAAAGATCTGCGTATAAGCGGACCCATGTTGTTCAAGGGTCAACTGTATTATAATTTCACAATATATTTCAATACACTGACCAAAACAAAGGTAGCCGACCAAAACAAAGGTAGCCATCCCAAACAAATTATTTAATGAATTCTACCTCTATGCCTCAACTGCTGCTGTCCCTCACTTAGCATCACCTGGGAAAACCCTCTTATTATTTTCTTTTTCTTCCACTAATCTTTTTCCCTGATATACTTCAAAATCATGTTCCAAACATTTATCTACTGGGATGCCTTGCTTAATTAACTCCAAGCCAATTCTGGTCACTGTTTTATTCTGGATTGTATCATTACCTATAAAATAATCCAATTTCGTTGCTACAAGAAAACATGTTATAGGTGAAGAAACTAAAGCCTAGAAATGAGCAGAGGTTTGCCCAAGACCAAAGTTATCCCCAACAATCCAATGCAATACGTATTACTATAATTGTTATTTTTACTATTTTACGTATGAAAATTTTGAGATAGAGGAGGCCTAAATAACTTTTCCAAGATCACACAGTGGCTAACCTGGGATTTAAGCCCAGGTAATCAAGCTCCAAAGCTTATGCTTATAACCACACCACTCTAGAGGGATATTCTGTACCCAAATAAACCAGACTATCTATCTATCTCTAAATTAGTGTGGACTCTTTCAAGGCAGTCAACTTGGAATATTACACATTTATGCCAATGATACTGATATTTTACCAGAATATTTTCAGACTTGAGCTTCTGGAATTAACATGAGACTATCTGGTGCACTCTTTTGAATATTCTCAACAAGAGCAAACTCTTTTCCTATGTAGACAATTTCTATCTGGAACTAATCAGTAGTCACAGCAGGGCTAACAAGTGAGATGGCTAATTAAACTTTATAAAATCTTGTTCAATAGAAAATGTACTAGAAATATAGAATAGTAAGACATTTTTGAAGGAATGATTCATACGCTTTCCATACTAAGAGTTCCAGAAACATCGTGAGTAAGGCTAGCATTCCATAAATGCCTAAACAGATGCTAATGTGTGTGCTTTCTTAGCATGCGCTTCCTCTTCTTCCAGCAATATTCCCTAATTTATTTGGAGACACTGCACTTCATGTGATGTTGGTGATGCTCTTTGCTGGAATCCAACAACGGGCATGTGACCTAGCATTAAGCAAGGTGAGCACCCATTCAATGGCCTCATGATTGGTTCAGAGGTGAACACATGGCTGAAGCTTGTCTAGTCAGAGTGACTCAGTCTCAGCACTCTTGCAACCACTCCCAGCATGGAGTTGTAAGGCGGGGAGACTGTGGCTGGAGGGCCAGCTTGCTCACAAACATTGAACCTGAATATGAAACCAAAACATGGAGAGAAGCAGGGTCCAGCTAAGGGATTAAGAGAGACTAGGTCCTTAGAGCTTAGTTTGAATCCCTGTATCAAACTAAGCTTGAAACCAACTGCACCTCAGGACTAGATTCCATTTTCTGTCACTTGTGGAAAGTTTTAACTAATATATATTTTGAGGTGACTATCTAAAAAGATACCATTCACTAGCTGTGAATCATTCATTCACCCCTAGTGACTATAGTATTATTTGTATGCACAGTAGGGATTTAGTATAAGTCTATTATAATGTACTTCTGGAAATTTTTTAGACCAAAGCATTCTGTTTTTACTCAAATGCCTGAAAACGTCTGACTTGCATGAGTTTAATCTCAGAGTCATATCCACTTAGCATTATCTTTATTCTATGAGGGTGAGACCAGAGGGGTAGGGAAAAAGCAGAAAACATTTTGTTCATATATTTTATAAATTATACACAATAAATTAATCTTTCATACAAGGATACAATACCAATGCCTTTTTAAAATTATCTTTAAATTTACAAGTGAGAGCTATGACTAAAATACTCAAATATCACTAAATTGTTGATTTTGAAAGTCAATTTATCTGGAGACTCTGAGACAGGGCTAAGCATTTTAATCTGATTTTATGGATATGATTTGAAAGTCACTCATAATTGAGGCTGATCCTTTGTATCTTGCAAGACAAAATTATATACAACCAGTCATTTTAAAGTGATACAAATCCAAATTAAATGAGGCAGATAAAATAATACACAATAAACTAGAATTATTATATTATGTGAAATATAATCTATAACGTCAAAATAGCCAGTATCTCTTCAAGGCTAGGTCTATCATCCAATTGCTACCCAAAAAGTACCAAATTTACTTAAATATACTGTTGTTTCCTATTCAAACTTTTGTAGGTTTCTTCATCACCACCTCTAATGATGAAAATTGCACTGCCCTGTGATATTTAAGCTACATTAAATTTAATTTTCACACGTTCACTTGAGTTATATTAACACAGATTTTTTTCCTGAATTTTGTTTCTCTTCCTTCAAAAAAATGTGTTCAAGACAGTAGTTTTCAAATAGAAACACAATTTGACCAAGGAACAAACTGATTTATTATGAGTGATTCCAAATTATATATATTTATATATATATACATCAAGGCATATATATGTATGTATGTATATATATATGTGTGTGTGTGTATCTATACAGATGGCAGTGAGTAGGACTCTCAGCAAAAAGAACCAACTGATAAGCTTTTCTCTAAGAAATATCATTTTCCCTACCATTAAGTGTCATATTCTCTTCTACTCAAAAAAACACACCACAGGTATTAAGTGAAATTCCCGGATATCACAGGGTGGAACAAAGTTTCCAAAGACAAACATTTCTTGGGTTGGCAAAGACAGCAGTTAAAAAAAAAAAGCCATAGAGGTAACTGGTAAATATATATTTTGGTAACAACAAGAATATTGGAAGGTATACAATTTCAAATGTACTGCTTTCAATATCCCAGTTTTTCCCTTATCTTGTATGAAATATATCACTCATAGCAGAGCAATATTTAGATCTCCTCAATTTTCAATTATTCAACCACCTTTCTTATCACCTCCCCATTTTGCAAAGCACAAAACCCATCAGCTTTTTCCCCAGACCCCTCATTTCTGGATTAATCTGTACTCTGGACAGACGCAAACTATTTGGGATTTTGTGTTAATAGGCACCTGATATCATTTTCATAAGTTTCTTTTGATACTACCTTTTAATTAACAGGATGGAGACCGAATAAGCCTGTCGGATGTTTCAACAAAATAAAAAGGAATATATTATAAACCCACAAAAGTACATTGATTATGTCTACAAAGATATATAATTAAAAAGTATAAATCAAGGACCGCTATTTTACACTTGACTTCAGTTATTGTGAACACTTGTGGTCTAGTAGCGCTCATTGTTAAGGATATGATTTTATGTGTTTAGAGTAAATCTGCTGTAAGCAATTTTATAGTTTAATGAAAATAATTATAGTTTGAGTAAGTAGTATGAAGTGTATCTGATGCTACTTCCCCAAAATAAGCTATGATATAAATTATCATGATTTATTATGGTTATTCTTCTGGCTATGTTTGGAGTGGATTCTAGAAACTAATGATGATTCTAAAATTGCAAAAAAAGCATTTCAGGCTATTTTTCCTCAGATCTCATATTTCTCTATAAAATTGAAACAATTTCCACCATGGTACAATATGTGTTACTGTGAAGATGGCATGATTGAGCTGTCAATTTGACAGCTTACTTTAATTTACACCATTTGGTCAAAGAATACATTTTTCAGTCTTTTTGAATATATCATATGCCACTGTTGCTACTTGCTCTTCATTTTTTAGCCTGTCAAACAGTAGTGCTATGCTCTAATGCAAAGCCATGTATATACCTATTTAAACTCCTTAGAGTAGCTCCAACTGCAGTGTCTTTTTCAGGTATGTTTTTAACTTCTTATCAAAAGTCAGAATAATAGATACTTTTCTTTTTTAAATTGAAAGTGTTTTCAGGCCTACCCATAAGTTATAGACACCTGAATCCAACCAACTGCTCCCTTGAGGGATTAAAAAAATTTTCAATAGCATGTAGTCATTCCATGAGCTACTAGATGATTGGAAGCAAGGCTCAAAGAACTCTACGCTGAGTAAAGAATCCGATTAGAAAGATCATGGCTCAGTTCCAAACTTCCAAGCTCTTCATTCCATAAATCCCATCAACTCATTCTTCCAACAGACATTTACTGAGAGCCAGCCAGATGTCTGACTGTGAGCTAGACACTGGCAAACGTGATCAAGCCTAGATAGCAGATGAACTATTGAATACTAGGCTGGCAATGATACTAGACACAAGGTTCTACTGGAGCACAAGGAAGGACATTTGATTCACTACAGGAAGGTTAAATCCCAATGCCACAGACCAAGCCTGTGCCTAAACAGACTCAAAATGTCCAAAGGAGCAAATAGTAATTTAAAACATATATTTTCAGATAACAAAACTTGCAATATCATTCCTTCTCATTATTACTTGGAGCATCTTTTGCCCCTTGAATTTCATTGTTAGAGCAAGGTCAGTCTATATTGCCTTAAGGTTATGGAAATATTATGGGTCTTTTAGAAAACTCTCTCCACTTTTTCCTAAATTTGACTCCAAAGCTTATTTGAGGGTGTAAATTGCTGCTCCTTAAGGACTTACTTAATAGTCATTTGAAACACCTTATTAAAGGAGTCAGCCATTCTTCATCACAGAGGTCTGTCTTGGTTGACTGTGATGATCACATTCATTGTAAACACATGAAATTAGGGGCATGCGTATACAGAGCCTCTTAAACCCAACTGCTTAGAGAAATATTTTTTTAAAAAAACCTTTATTTTCTCACTGCTCAGACTTCATGCATAACAGGAAAATTATTTTTTAATTTATGTCAGAATGAATACATACCAAAATATTTACGTTGGGGGTTGGCTATTTTTGTCTGCCACTGATTCTTGTTAGGAGCGGCATTCGTTGGATATTGATGCTCACTAATTTTATCAGCATAGGTTTGAAGTTACATAGACCTGGATTCTAATTCAGGTCCCATTACTTTTACCTGTTATATGATTGCAACTAAATTATTTAACCATTTGAGGCTTTGGTTTCCCAATTTGTAAAATGGAGGCAATATTTCTTACCCAAAGGACTGTGGTGAGAATTAATTATATAACAAAGTGCCTAGAAATTGCTCTCTGTCATTAGTAAGTTGTTCATAATATTTGATCCTATTGGATACCAATTACCAAACAGGAGATAGGAAACAGTCATTTTCTAGATAAGTCATGGCCTGGGCAGGTCTATTTAGCTAACTGTATGCCAGAGGGGAAACAATTAACTACTGGTTTTCTTTTATTAAGCCAACATTTTCTGATTACTAAAAGCATCAATTTTGCCACCATTAGTACCTTGATTCACTACATATAGCAAATGACAATAATATCATAAGGATTATCTGGGAAGCTTTCAAGGAACTCAAATTCCTGGGTCCTATCTTAAACCCATCAAATAAAAGTCTTTTGAGGTGAGGCTGAGCTATCTATGTTTGAAGTTGCTTCCTAGGTGATTCTTATGCTCAACTAAGTTTAGGAAACACTGCATTAAATGACCTAAGTCAAGGTTAAGTACAGTAGTGCAAGTAATACCTTCCTGTTTAACCTACTTCTAAGACTCCAGTACAAAAGACTGACCTCGATCTAACTGAAGAGCAATTAACTCCTATCTGTCTTTATTCATCCATATAAAAAAGGGCAGCGAAAGATAACACTGGGTCAGTTAAGTAGCCTTTTCACAATGCTCTTCTTAATGTGCTATTTTTTATGCCAATTTGCCATCATCTTAAACCTTAGAAGCATTTTTCCAAAAAAAAAATTTAGAATGTGGAATTTAAACATACCTTAGTTCATGGGTGCTCGACCCTCTTCATGCACTGCTACCACTTCAGAGCTTTTGAAATACTGATAGTTGGAACCCACCTCCAGATTCTGATTTAATTGGTCTGGGGGCTGTCCAGGTGTTTAAAATTTCTTGGTGATGCTAGGGCGGGGCCCAGACAAAATCACTGCTGTTGTGATTGACAACTCACCTTGAGGATGTTTGACTTCTCTGGCATACTTTTCCTCCATCCATCAGGGTGGTTTCCAAACTCCATGGTCCTCAGACCCACTGAGGAACTTCACAGCACTAGAGATTCCCAAGAAGCCAAATCAGCAGCTATGAAATAGAATCTTGGAAAGGGTATCATTTAAAATTCCCCAGGTAATTTTAATAATGATGATAATAACTACTAATACCCACTAAGCAATTAGGTGCTAGGCAATATTCTAATCTTTTTGCGTTTATTGATTAATTTAATCTTCAATAAAACCAGTGAGTGAAAGGGTCATTGACCTCCTTTCACAGTGATAAAACTGAGGAATGGGGAACGTAAGTAACTCATCCCACATCACACAGAGAGTAAGAGGCAGATCCAAGGTTTGAACCCAGGCCATGATATACCAGAGACATGTTCTTAATTTATTTTGTACAGCAGCCTTATGAGGTAGATGCACATTATTCTCATTTTATTGGGTGAGGAAATCCACATGGAAGAAAGCAATTATTTAAAAAGAACTTAAAAACCAATATAGTTAAATTATAAGCAGAGCTACTGATTAATTACACCAGCCATTAAACACCTGTATCCTCTATCCTCTTTAGGTGAACTTATTTCACTGCCAATCCCTTTTTGCAGACTCTAAAATCTTCCCAGCCACGAAGGCCATATGTTAACAGTTGGACCTGGCCATTTTCTAGATGAACTTTTTTACTGCTTTTCTTTGCTAGATTGGTTGCCTTTTGTACGTACAGATAATGTCTCTGGCATTGAGCTAGCTGGTATAGCTGGGATGGTCCTTCAGTCACTTTGAATATTTGTTGATGTCCAGTTTTAAAAAAAACTTGTCCTCTCCCTTTGAATGTATATGTTGGCATATCACAGGCTAGGAGGCAGACCTCTTGGAACAATGGGCTAGACAGACATCATATTTATGTTTTTATTTTCTGATACCTAGTGCAGTTCAGAGACAGTGGTGAAATAACACATAAAACACTGACCACTTTAAACTGGTTTTGCTTCTTTAAAACAGGTTGTTGATTAATCAAACCTGGAGTTATTTTACAGAGACATCACTACACATAAGCAAGACAGGAATATGTGTCTCCATCATGACCTCAGAACAAGAATCTTCAGCCTACAGAACTCAAAGAATAGAAATGTTGCCACCAGAGCTCTTTACAAAGCAAATCCTTCAATAAGAAAAATCTGGCTTTCAGGAGCCCAAGTAGCTTGATTACTAATTCAAAACCAGCCAGTCAGCTTCCAAGTATGAAATTCTCCTAACTCCTTAAATTTCACCCTGAACCCTGGATAGGAGAGACAGATTTGAGCCCTGCCTCCTGTCTCCTCGCCAGTGGACCTCACAATAAAGGCCTTTCTTTTCTCAAAAGCCAGTGCCATAGTATTGGCTTCTGTGCACCTCGGGTAGCGATCCTTTCCTAACAGTAGCACTTAACAATCTTTGTTGATTGAATTAATAAGATTATGAAGGCAGGAAACCATGTCTCTTGAGCTTCACCAACTAGCAGACTTGAACATCTCTGTGCTAGTCTGTGCTCTAATTTATTTATCAAGGTAGCATTTTCCCTTAGGAAATATATTCTTCCCTAACGAAACCACCCGTGCATGGCCCTAAATTAATGTTTATGTCAGGAGGATCATTTTCTCTGGAATTTCTGGCCATTTTCATTGATTACTAGTTAATGATTCAATGATTACTAGTTAATCAATTACAATACTGTGTGTGCCACTTTTGGTTTCCTCAAGGACTCTAATGCTATGTTGTCCAATATGGTACCCACCAGCCATACAGTTACTGAGCCCTTGACATGTGACTAGCTCAAAATGAGACATGTTGTAAGTGAAGATACACACTGAATTTTGTACAGTATGAGAAAAATGTAACGTATTAATAGTAATTTTATCATATCTTGAAATAAAAAAGGTACATTTGGTAAAATACATTATTGGAATTAATTCCACCTGTTTCCTTTTACTCTTTGCATGTAACTAGAAAACTTAAAATTATATATGAGGCTTGTATCTGTGGCTCGCATATATCTATTGGAGAACGTTTGTCTACAGTCTCAACGATTATTCTGGCAGCTCCTGCATGTTGACTGTGCCTCATATAGCTAGGTGACCTAATACAACTTACCTAATTTCTCTATTCCTCAGTTACTTAACATGTCCAATCATACTATTTTCTAGGTTTGCTGTAGGAATGACATGCTAGGATGCTTTCAAATTCCCAATACAGGACCAGGTTTCTTAATTACTTCTTCATACCACCACCCTCTCACCCATCCAACCCCAAATGCAGTCACTACTTGGAAGCAAAGGATGATGCAGCCATTCTTCTCCATGAGAAAAGGGACAATGCATCCTCAATGAAAATGAATTTGAAAAATTTTAATCCTTCAACTTTACCTGCCCACTTTAGAGAGGGACCATTTACAAACTTCTTCAAAGTTTAAAATTGGATATATGACGGCTTACTCAAATTTCCAGTTACTAACTAACTGGTGATCAGGTGATACTATCAAAAATGATCAATCCAAGTGTGCTGAGGAAGCATAAATTAAACTGAAATCAATCCATCAATCAGTTAAGTTCCTGCAGCATCTTTAGGCTACGGAATTCGAAATAAATAAATGAAAAGCAAATGATTACTTTTAAATTATTACAATAATTATTATTATTATGTTAAGTTTACTGAAGCAAAGATGTCATTACTTTTAATCAAGTGACAGGACTAATTTTAGGATAAAATATGGTTAAGCACTTACCAAAAATAATTTAAATTTATTTGTAATCTTATTCATGTGATGATTTTCTCTTCACCAGAAGTCTTCTCATCTGTACAACTCAAAGTAAAATTTCATACTTTTGATAAGTGCTGTCACTTATAATGTTTAATATTAAAATCTTAACGGGAATGTATGCAATTCTACATTTTTATAGGTTTTTTCACATCAACGAGAAAACTGAATTACCATAAGCACACATACACACTAAAGGTTTATTTAGAAAACACCTGAAAATTAGAACCCATATGTCCATAATCTTTAAAATGGATCTGGGTAAAATATCCATTAGGAGTAAAATCTGTCATTGGTTGCCCGGTTATACGGTGGGAAGTGGGGCTAGTGATGGAGGGTAGGGTGACTGGTACTAAAAAATAGTTATCTTGGAGATTTACTCATATTTTTAATAAGTATTTTTAAACCAAGACATTTATGCATGAGGAAATAAGGAGGTGAGTACCTCCCTCCCACTATCCCCCACAAAACAGGTATCAAATCATTCAAGGCCGTAAGATCCTCATGTTTTCATTTCAGTATTTGATGCATAATGTGTTCACATGCTGGAGTTAATTGACTGGCATAACTTTATAATGAAATAATGCAAAGACTATTTAGCAAACTCAGTTATTTCTATATTTATCGAAGATGGTCTCCATGTGTTATTCAGTTGCAAGCAATTATTACAGGAACAATAATTCATGTACCAAAACTGTCTAATTCAGAAGGGCGGCAATTTGGACTTTGTTAAAAAGACACCTATGAACTTTTTAGGAGTTGCAGTCTGATAAATATATAAAGGAAATGTGTTTTACATATGGCTGAAGAGTAAAGAACAATCCCCACATAGGACTATAGTGCAAAAGTGAGTACCTAAAACATCAAATTAGCTTAAAATACCAACAATGCTACCAGATGACTGAGAAAAAGAGGAAAGAGACAGCAGGAATCTGTCTTTTCATTTTCTATAAGTACAGGTAAAATAACCTGGTCTCCTTACTTAACAACTTTTGAATTGCCAGTTTATTTTCTAATAGGTATGTGATGAAATTTTGAGAGCTATAAAATACTTCTCTGGTAATTGAAAGATCAAAACAGGTCTCCTTAAATCTCATATGCTGTAGGGTGCATAAATCTGCTAATTTCACAGATTTATTAGTGTTTAAATAGGAATAATTAAAATAGCATTCTAAACCCACAAGTCTAAACAAAAAAAAATGAGAGGAGGAAATGAGTATATGGGAAAGTTCAAGGATTTGGGATAATGAAAGAACACATCAAAACTTTTCTCTGTCTTACAGAATGTCATTAATACCATTGAAAGCACATCAGGCACTTCTGTGTTGCCTGATATCAATCATGAAATCCCCAAATACTCCAAAGACCCTCCTAGCAGTACTTTCAACCCATCAGAAACTACCAAGTAATGGGACTCTTCTGAGAAAGGCTGTCTTCATGTGATTTCCAACTCTGTTTCAATACCAAATAGATCTGAATGCTTATCGGATCTAATCAAAACTGCCAAGAACTGTGAATTCTACCCATCTGTCACTAGGTTATTGGCTCAAGACAATATTAAGAAAAAGAATAAGAGACAAAATCAGTTGGAAAAAAAGTTTTTCAACTTTCAATCCCTTTTCTTTATTGTCTATTGAGCAGCAAGTTATGTGCTTCCAAACTGGCTTGAAGTTGAATCCCAAGTTTCAAATCAACCACCCTCCGTCAGGAATTAGTTACCACACACACACACACACACACACACACACACACACACACAAAATTATTTGAACTACTTTACGTTACTCACTCATCTCTCTTCTCTTTTCTCGTTTGTCCTATCTTGTCTACTCCCCTCCCTTCCTTTCTTCTCCTCTCCAGGGTCTTTGGTGAAAGAAATGCCAAAAACAAGCATAAGGGAGTTTGCAGGAGTATAAGCTCTCTACCAATTTAGGCTGTTTCACTGAAAGAAAAGACAGGGAATTTGTATACAGTTAAAACAAAGTTTCATAAGAAGTATGCCATTTGCAGGGCTTCTTGATTATAATGTTCTTTTATCTCACCTTGTGTCATTAAAATACAGGACATCAGCAATAAAACTAAAAGTAAATATGCATATATCCTTATCCATGTAGGGAAGCAATAAATCTCCTTCACTGATAGCAGCTGTACTGCAGCTATCATTTGAATAGTGCAGCTGCCACAACAATATCAAATTTTATAGTTAAAAAACTGTCAAAACTTTAATGTCAAAGTGGAGGTAGATATATATTGCACTATAAATAAGCATCCTCTAATGAAGAAATGAATCATATTTATTTTTTTCCATTGAATAGCATGTATCTTACCTACTGCAATCTGTCATAATAGAACTCATTATACTCAAATGTCTATAATACAAAATTCTGATTTATACTAATTAGGTTGGCTTTCATTACGACATATGAGAACTTGAAAGCCCCTGCCTGAGAGCCGAACTTTACCTCTTTCTTTAAAAAAAAAATTTTTTTTTCCATTTCTTTCTTCAAAATATAAGCATAATGGATATTTGGAGGGGTCTGCTGCTCTTTTCCTTCCATATAGTTTAAACTTCTGTGTTTGATTGGCAGAGGTGAAAGGTACATGCAGTTTGGAGAAACTCAATTTGGCAAATGTTTAAACCTAAAATTACTAGCTCTAGAGCAGGCTTATTCAGAGCCATGTGATCTCAACCTAAAGATGGCGTCACGAGGATTCTCTGGTCTCTCACTCAGTGCCTTGCAGGATGTGGTTTTGAGTGGGACACTAAGCTGCCAATACAAAAGTTGTGTCTCCATACACATTTTGAAGAGGCCAGCTTCCTCTGAGGGGGAAAAATAGGTTGTGGATATATAAATATACCCAAAACACTTTGAGGCATTTTTGTATAGATTTTTGAAAAGGCAAAGGTGTTCCTAGTCCACTAGCTGGTCAGTTGATATCAAAGATGATGCTTAAATGATATGGAGAAAAAAATGAGACTCTACAGCTCAGCTTCTGGAATGTGTCAAATCTCTCCATTAATAAGCAAAGACAGTTTATCTTAACCAGTCTTAAAATTCTGATAAAGGAGCCCACCACATCTTCAGAAGTCTTGCGTTTTACAGTTCTTTTGTGTGCCTGTCACATTATGCTATGTCAGCTGGCACGTGGCAATACCAAAGTCACATATTTTAATTTCCTCCTTCATTCTCTGTGCCATAAATGGTACCTTTGGCATCAGAGAAGCCACTTGAAGTAAAGTATCCCTCACACCACGGAGTATGAATATTTTGCTCATGGCGTTGCTATCTGAAATACAGACAAACCAGCACAAACATTGCTACAAATGAAGCAGTAAATGTATGATCTATAAGCACCAGGAGAGCCTGTAAATGAAGTTCCATTTCTAGGCTTTCATCAACTTGCCAGTTGGACGGTGTTACTGTAAGAAAGTCATGCAGAACTAAAAAGTGACGTTGGTGTATTTCATATATCATGTCTCTTTGGCAGAGTATGTCCAAAGGTAGCAACTAGGAGCACTTATTGTAATGGGTGCATTGCAGCAAGAATAAACTTGGTGAATTGGACTAATACCAAGTTCAATTTGGTACTGGTCTAAATAGTCCAAGATGTATGTTGGAACATTTGGGACATTGAACAT
The DNA here is from genome assembly GCF_949987515.2 of Delphinus delphis. NCBI lineage: Eukaryota > Metazoa > Chordata > Mammalia > Artiodactyla > Delphinidae > Delphinus > Delphinus delphis. Next base: position 84,960,991 of record NC_082689.1, read on the forward strand.
ATGGGACAGGCCATTTTTAAAAATATTTATTAAATTCCCACTAAGTCTAGAGCCCCCACTATATTATAAGTATTAGGTATTTATATAGACATAAATAATGTTCAGCATTTCGTCAAGGCCTACAGGCATAGAAAAAGATATTTCCATATGCATGCATAATAGGCTGAGTGTTTTGAGTACAACATATTCCTGGTTCTCAGAGAAGTGATTAATTGAAGAACACCAGGGCAGTTTACTAGAGTATCAAACATTTTCACGTGATTGCCAAAATCATGATAAAAGGGAATGCTATATATTCCTCATTTCGCAGATGGAAAACTGAGGCTCATCTCTGCCACTTGGCTTATGGAAGGACTGAAGATGAGTGGGTTTTCAATACTCAGAGATGGTGAAAGAGATTTTACTCTTAGAGATCAGCATGAATGGAGGCCTATAGTCATGAAAACACTAGGCACATTTGAGCAAAAGTAAATGATCTTGTGTCCTGGTGCACAGCGAATGTATGCACAGTAGCTGCAGAGACAGTGCATAAGTATAGCAGAGGGAAAAAGAGAACAAAGGTGATACAGTAAAGCCCCAGGCTGTAATGTTAGCTGTTGATTAATCCATTTAGAAATGGAGTAATCGTCCTTAAAAAACTAAATATATAGTTACCATATGATCCAGCAATCCCACTCCTGGGTATATACCCAGAAAAGACAAAAACTCTAATTCAAAAAGATACATGCACCCCAATGTTCATAGCAGCATTATTTACCAAAGCCAAGACATGGAAGCAAACTAAATGCACTTCAACAAATGAATAAAGAAGATGTGATTGATATATATATATATATATATATATATATATATATATATATATATATATAATGGAATACTACTCAGCCATAAAAAAGAATGGGATAATGCCATTTGCAGCAACATGGATGGACCTAGAGATTATCATGCTAAGTAAAGTAAGTCAGACAAAGACAAATATCATGAAGTACCACTTATATGTCGAATCTAAAAATATAATACCAATGAACTTATTTACAAAACAGACTCACAGACATGAAGAACAAACTTACAGTTACTGAAGGGGAAAGGGGTGAGAGGGATAAATTAGGAGTTTAGGATTAACATATACACAATACTATATATAAAACAGATAAACAACAAGGACCTACAGGGAACTATGTTTAATATCTTGTAATAACCTATAATGGAAAAAAATCTGAAAAAGAATAATAAGTGTGTGTATGTATGCATACATATGTATATATGTAACTGAATTACTTTGCTGTACACCTGAAACTAACAGAACATTGTAAATCAACTATACTTAATTTTTTTAAAAAATTAAAATTAAAAAAAAGAAATGGAGTCATGGTCTAAATGGAAAATACATACAATTGTGGAGGTAGAGGGAAGCAGTCAGTTCAGCTATTATGACATACCATAAACTGGGTTGTTTAAATAACAAAAATTTATTTCTCAGAGTATGGGAGCTAGAAGTCCAAGATCAGAGTGCCAGCACAGTCAGGTTCTGGTGAGAGCCCTCTTCCTGATTTGTGAATGATTGCCTTCTCACTATGTCTTCACAGGGTGGAGAGAGACATCATCTCTCTCATGCCTCTTCTTATAAGGCCACTAATCCCATTCATGAGGGCTCCACCCTCATGACCTAATTACTTTCCAAAGGCCCCACCTCCTAATACCATCACACTGGAGATTAGGGTTTTGACATATGAATTCTGGGGGAGATACAAACATTCAGTCTACTGCAGGGCAGAAGTAAAAATATGGTATTAGGGCCTGTAACTTGATAAACTGCAAACTATATCTCTCCCTCCTGTCTTGCTCCTGAGATTTGTTTCTACTTCTGCATATAAATTATTAAGTACAACTGTATTTTCTATGAAATGAAACATTTAAAAGAGAAATGCCAATATATGCATTCTTGTGTGCATATATTATATATATATTTCTGTTATCTTAACTCTGGGTTAGGAAAGTGGCCCTTCTGAACCAGAGCACACTGTCCCACAAAGAATAAACACAAAAATGAGTGACTATGAGTGTCTCTGTGCCATCCTAAGATAATAAGCACCTTTGAAGGGGTATTCATTTTTTCAGGCCCCAGAGGCGCCATGTACTGCCAGGAGACAATAATATTCCTACTTATCCCCAGGATACCTGGGATAATCTACTCACTATGCAAAAATATTGTTGAGAGCTTGAGATTAAAAGGAGTCATAAACAACAAATCTACAGAGGAGAGCTCTCTGCAACCTTATAAGCAAGAAAGATTCTGGGTCCGGGAAGAGATTTGCTCTCTGTATTTTGATAACTTAATAGTCAGTGTGGTCACAACTTTGAAAAACGTCTGATCTTCCATGGACTGAACTGCTTATCCATAAACAGTCTCAGAGAGCCTTGATGGAGATAAGAATGAGGTGTGCTAAGGAAATCTCTGTGTTGTGAAGACAGGGAGTGGATGGCCGCTTCTAACCTCTAGTAAATCATCTAATTCATTAACAGTTCTGGCCCACTGTCAGAGAGCCTGGTGTGATAAATCTTTTCATTCCCCAACTTACTTTTATGAGAAATGCCATAGCGTGGCAGCAAATATATCCAATAACTATTGCCAGATAACGACAAATCTCTGATACCTTTTGTCACATTATAGTCTATGTTGCTAGTTTCATATTTACAAGCCAATTGTTACCTCAAAATATGAAACACTGGCATTTAGAGAAATACAGAAATTACTCACTTCCCTGGAATTCTGCATGACAAATTAATACTATGCTTTAACTCTAATAAATGTAGCTGTAACCGAGTTTTCATAAACATTCTTGAGACATTCTTCTGGAGTAGCTTTATTTTGGCACCCTACTTTTCCTGCTTAAACAAATGAAAAGGTTGGCTGATATTGTCAAAATACAGCACTTCTGGTGAACCAAGAGCCATTTATTAAAATAATGTATTGATGCAGTGTCATAAAATACAAAATCACATTTCTACAGGAAAAACCTATTACCCTAAGCCAAGATTATTTTATTTTAAAAGAAAAAGTATTGCAGTTGTGGATTCTGAAAGTAATATGATATGGTTCAGACCTCCACCTTTCGGAGGCTAACCAGGGGGCTTTTAATGCACAGTGATATGTTATGTAAAAGAGATATTTGTGTAATTAAGAAGTCTTCTTGTCTTCATAGAAATGCATTAACTGGAAGTAGATTCTGGATATCTTATGACTCAGAATAACTAACTTAAGGACACAAATATGATTTATCACAGTTGTGGAAAGGGTTTAAACCAACACATAGGCAAATGTGACAACAACTAACACACCACACACACACACACACACACACACACACACACACACACACACCACACACACACACACCCCTCCTGGAGGGTCAGGGCTCTCCAGAGCTGACCATTTTCCTGACATCGTCTTAATCTTGTCCTTTGTCACAGCACTGCACTTTTTGCTCTAAAGGTTTCAGCACTAAAAAGTGGGGAGGTGAAGCCATAGTTCAATTCAATTTATTTTTATATTGCCTCTCATACAAAGTCTCTCAAAACGCTTTACAGTAAGAGATAAAATAATCTTATAACACTTGCCCATATTTGAAACAGCAGTACTCACCCAGACAGCAAGGGGGTAAAGCCATGCACAGTCATGGGTCAAAGTCCCTGGCGAAGCACCCCTCATTTAGAAGCCATATAAATGAACATTTCAGCAGAGTGACGGAGCCATAGACCATTACTCGACAAGACCCACTTTCTCAAGGGACAAGTAAGAGGCTTCATTTTTCTATTCAAATAAAGCATTATCTCTCCTCAACCTGTGGTGATCTCAACTGGTGACCAGTTTCCTCTCACATTCAAAACTAAAGAGCCAAAGCACAGGAACATGTTTTCTTTCTATTGTTGCCAATTACTTTAATCACACATGATTTATGGCTTCCTGGAAAGCAGTTATTCTGGGGTACCTCTTTTAGTTGTCTGTGTTCCATATTTTGGCCACAAGAGGTAAAGGAGAAAGGCTGGTGGAAAGACGAAAATGAGTAGTCTCTTGTTTAGTCAACCTACAGCACAGAAAAAAGAAATGCTTACACTTGAAGCTTGAAAACCCGGAACGAATCAATGGCACTCTGGGGCAGGAAGAAGGAATAAGGGAGGATAATGGAGAAAGAAATTTTGCTAGATAAGGCAGCCCAAATTAAATAAGAATTCCCATTGTAAAACAACAAGAACAACAACGAATGTCTGGAAAGGATAATGAGGAAGCCAATCCTGGCAAAAGAAAATTAGGTCAAATCGATACGTCAGGTTTGTGTAGCACGTTTAACTTACAAAAGGGTTTTTCTGGACTTGATGTAAGGAAACTGGAGATGTTACTGGTCTCTGAGAGTGACTGAGTTATCCAGCATCGGAAGAAAGTGCAGTCCGCAGTTAAAAGCTACCACGTTTGCAAAGATGTTCTTTTACAAAGCAAATAACGGTTTGAAATTACCAAGCCCCAGTGAAAGTAATTCTCAAAAAAAAAGCTTTTCTCCCGACCCCCACTACACCTCACGTACTTTTTCAAGTATTGAGGCAAAACACTCTCTATAAAAAACATTTTTTTTCAAAAAGTACAAAAATTCAAAGAAGCCTCTGGCTCCAGGAGAATTCACAGTATTCGTATCAGTAAATAATCCAAAATGTATTTGTTTAGAAAGCATGTTTCTAGTAGGATATGAACCTTTTCTACCCTCTACTTCTTTAATAGAATCACATCTTTATAATACATAATAACAAAACAGAATATATTGTAACTCATTTCTTGACCTTTTAATATTCCTGTCACTGATTGTCAGAGTTGAGAACTACTCTCTATCTTGAGGTGATGGATTATTTAATTAACCATTGACCTTTTCCCAACATTTGTTGACAATGAGCATAGTCCCATGAAAGCTGCCTGCTTTGGATATTGGTCAATTCTGCATTGTTTATCAATAGGAGAATGCCATTTTTTGTAACTCAGATCAAGTAACCAGAATTACTTCTGCCATTTATTTGTCCAAACCTATTTTCAAATGAATTCATGTCTGTTTCCTTTTGACTATCTATTAGAAAAGAACAATAGGTTTAGTATACCTTTTTAAAAGAAATTCCATGCCAACAAGTATGGCTGATAGAATTTAACTGAATCAACCTACAGAAAAATCATGTTTTCTAGTAATGGATCTTCTCAAAAAAGCTGCAGCAACTTTTTTCTTATGATGTACTCCTCTCCAGGTCTCCAGTTGAATCCAACTTTTTCTAGGGAATAAACTCCTTCAGAAAAATGAAGCAGACCCTTCCAATAGTTCATTACTAAGGAAAATATTCCTGCATTTTTCCAAGGGCTATTTTCTTCATAGAAAGTAAAAAAAAAAAAAAAAAAAAAAAAAAAAAAAAAAAAAAAAAATTGTGGAGGATTCTGGCTAATTAAACAGTAAAATTAGAATCTTTTGTTGGAATGACTGGCTTCTTTTAATACACATACTAAATAGCATCTTTGTGAGCCCCAGCAGTCCCACACCTATCCACTTTCTTCTGGACAGGCTTTTCATCTTGGATGCCACAGTGAGGGAGGCTAAGAGTATTGCAAGCCCAAGCCTGAGTTTTCATCGAGAATTTTCCATTTCTGCAGACACCTCTGCTCCCAAGATCAAGTAACGTGGTACTTCAGACAGGGGAAATTTTTCAGAGAATCTGAATTGGCCTCCTTTCTCTGTTGGCATTATTACTGTATGTTCATCTCTCGAAGATTTTTTTGAGTTCTCAAAGTCTGATTGAGGGCATATCATTGTGTAAAAGGGTTTGGATCCAGACTGTTCTAAACCCCAGGATCTTAGTTCTTTTTCTTTCTGGATGATGCTGTGCACCTTATTTATTTTCTTGGTGCCTCCATTTCCTCACCTAGGAAATGGGAATAAAAATATCCACCTCTCCTACTTACTGTGAAATGGGAAGAGATAATATCTGCAAAGCTCCTGGCAAGTAGTAGAAGTCCAATAGGACAAAGCTGTTCTAATGTAATACTGAATTTTCCAGTTTGTCATGTGGACATGGCCATTATCTCTGCAGAGTGGAATTCAATATATTAGAGATGTTTCAGCAACAACTGAAGTCCATTTCCATCTCCCTGGAGTCTACAGTGTTTAAAGACTTGATATTATGGAAGTATATTGTCTTCATTAATTTATGTTAATTTTTAACATTAGTGTGGCAGTATGGTATAATATATACAAAAGCCTGCGTGTATGTTTGCGTGTGCTTATATACACAGGTGCACATTGCACACACACAGATACTGCAGGGAGAAAGAGTTTTCATCCTAAGCAAGCAGATTTTCATTAAAGCCTAAACCTGGGACATAATATAAAGCATTAATTGTAATAGGGGCCATTTTTTTTTGCTTGACAAGGAAAGAAAAAGAATTCTTAAAATGAAGCTGTTTGGAGATGAGCAAAAAAATAATATATTTACTGATCATATTTTACGAAAATGTGACAGGAAGTAAACGATAGAGCTTTACAATTATGTCCAGTGAAACAGCACATGCAAGCTATGTTTGTACTGTTTTCTTATAGATCTGTTAACCATGTTATTTCCTCTGGTATCTATCAATTTCCCTTCGAAGTCAAAGAGTTTATCTCCTGTTAGTACAGAACCACATGGGCATATCATCTGATATCTAGATGGTTAAGTTGTACGTTTGATACATGGGTGACATTAATGTAATATTATGATGGATATCTATTAGCACGTACATCACCGAAACACGGACTCTCTAACGTCTTTGACAGTGGCTGCCCTTTCCATGTCAGTGTCAATCCACACCAGAATCACAAGAATGAACAAACGTGACAGGAGAGGCTGTACCAATTATAGATGAAGGGATACTGTCTACTCCCACCATTTGATGTGATTTATTTGGCAGTCCTTCTGCATTTGTAGGCAGCAGATTGTAGCTGTTTATGAAGTGACAAATGGTACTCAATGACATTGAATGACTTCTCTAATCAATTTAGCTTGTCTAAAAAGTGGTCATGAATTGTAGTGTCCGTTGAATGTGAGTAGATACAGAAAACTTTCAACTTTTTGCACCAAAAACATATATTCCAAATATATACCCAAAAGAGTGAAAAGAATAAATAATAAAATTAGTTTATTTTAATAATTGTCTTTCAAAGGAGCTAAAAAAAATACCATGTTTTATAAGCTTTTTACTCAAGGAGGTTTTTTTTTTTTTTTTTTAAGGCTCCGGACGCACAAGCTCAGCGGCCATGGCTCATGGGCCCAACCGCTCCGCGACATGTGGGAATGTGGGATCTTCCCAGACCGGGGCACGAACCCGTGTCCCCTGCATCGGCAGGCGGACTCTCAACCACTGTGCCACCAGGGAAGCCCCTCAAGGAGTTTTTTTAAGTAGTATTTTTTATTGATTTGAGAGAGATGCTTTTTTTCTTGGTCAGTTTTGTGAGAAGGGGGAGCACACAGTTAACTACACAAATGCATAATTCTCTGGTGGAAAGGGAAAATAATTTAACTAGGATTGTCAGTGAAATAATTGAGGCTGCTATTATATAAAAAGCCTTTGGGCTTATGATTCCAAATATTGACTAAAGTTTTCAATTATTATTTAGTCTATTTAAACAAAACTATTTTAGTCTAAGTGATTTTATTGATGAATTTATTTGAATTAATTATAACTTTAAAAATTATCCCTTATGCACAGGTTTGTTCACATAAGCAGAAGTCGTTTCCCTTACACACTGCAGAAATGTATACCCTTTAAAACTTACATGTATTTTAAATAAGACTTTCATCTCACACATATAACTAGTATAATGGAATAAAGTCATAGGCTAGGCTAACCTTACATAAGTGTATTTAGGTATTTATTTCAATTTATTAGATGGTCTTTTACATACTTAATTCAAACCACTACTGCTATAAGCCAAGAATGATTTTTTCCTATCTCTGAATTATTCAAATTTATTAAACAATATTTCACATTTGTTTGACACCATGTCAAACTCAGGACTCCTAAAGCACGGCTGCAGCTTTGGAACTGTTATGCTTTCTCGGACTTTAATCATTTTTGGCAAGGCTCCATTTCCTGTCAGAAAGTGAAACAGCTTTGGAATGTCATTTTCACGAAAGAAAACAGAGAGAATCCGAGAGGAAGTTCTCCTCCACTCCAGATCCCCTAAGATACTCAAACACGCTCACAGGAGGGCTGGAATACATCAAACATTAGCAGAGGGAAAAGGACACAATTTTCCCACATTAAAATACATGGATAAAGTTGAACTTCTGCTAAAAATAGTTCCCATGACTAATCCTATTAAGTTTAAAAAATTGGGCAGTATCTTCCTTGAAGCAGAATTTCTCTCTGCCATCACACTGTGCTGCTGCCCACTGCCTCCCCCCCGAAAGCCAGCAGCCCCTCAATGTTAGGCCCTCATCTTTCCCTTTGTAATGACATTAGGAGAAAAGGAACAGAGAAAAAGATTGGACAGTGCCTTTTATTCAGGTCTCAAATATCAAAGAAAATCAAAAATAAGATAAACAGATCAAAATTATCTCAGAATACCAGAAATTCTGAAGAGCAATATACTGTCCTTATACATCTGCAATGTTTTCCCACTCACTCAATGTCCCCAGGGAGCAATGAGACTGCAGAAAGTAAACTAACGTGACTCTGAGCTATGCCACTTCAAAGCCTAGACAATGTTGGATGCAAAAACTGAGCAGCAAATGGAAAAATTCTATACTGTTTTGGAAATGGAAGCCCCTGATTTTTGCCTCATATGACAACCATATGACCTGGATAGGAAGGAGGAGGGGATGAAAACGGATCACTGAAAATGCCCAGCAAAGCTGAAAGATCCTGAACCAAGTACATATGTTGTTGTCGAAGAGAGAGGAAGCCATCAGTGTTCCCACCCTCTTCAGCTCACACTGATAATCAATGTTACTTTGGTCTTCCAGAAGGGGAGATATGGGAATATAAAGTAGTCACTGCAGAAGGAGTCATTAGGTACCATGATATCGGCATATGTTAGCTAAGTGATTAGCGATGGTGAGGTTCAGCTGCAATGAAACCTAAACCCAGCTGATGCCATTAACACGCTGGATCTAATGAACTCCATAGACCACATTAAAGCAGAGAAAGCAAAACAACAATTGGAGAATGGCTTTTAAAGAAATCATCAGTCCAGAAAAGGAGGGGGGATATATGTCATTTGAGAAACCTTAGTGGGACCACTGGACAGTCACTTACTTAAGCGTTTGTTTTAAAGGACAGGCAGGTAACCCATCCCTAATTATGAGGAGATGTTTTAAAAATTATTTGTGCTTTTCATCTTTCTAGTTTTGCATTAGCATGTAGAAAATGAATTAACCAACTGATTTAGAGTTTTCCACTTTGTCACCATAGTGTGCAAATGCCTGTAAGCTACATTCGTCATAAAGAAAAGATCTTTTGTTATGGTTTCTAAATCAAAGTATACATGTTTAAGCTAATCTATAATTCACACCCACTCAAGCATTGGTCTTATTCTGTATAATGTACTTCATTGAAAAGTGTGACCTAGAACTCTATCAACAATGTAGCTCTGTCCAGAGAGGATTCGTTCACCTTCACGCTAACCAAGTTTTTCAGTTTGCCTTGCATGTTTAAAAGGTTCTAGCTTAATAGTTACCAAAGCAATTAAAAGGGAAAATCTTCAAGTCTACCAGAGGAAAGTAACTCTCAGGGTAAGGGTCAGTGCAGTGAGTAATAAAGTATGTGGGTGCAGGAGCCACAAGGCCTGGGTTTAACTCTCAGCTCTGCCACTTACTAATTCTAAAGTGGTAATTTTTGCAGCAATGTTGGGCCAGAAGAAAAAGAAAGACTATAAAGAGTTAAGATAGACAAGGAATGACTGAAAGCAGCAAAAACGTGGTTTTTCTTCCCTTCTGAGCATCAATCTTATAATTCCCACAATGCTAAACTTAATATTGTTAGTTAGTCAGTTAGTGAATTTGGGCCGTGGTCTTCTGTGGATATACATGGTTTGCCTCTGCCTGAACCATCAATGAAGCCAAATCACTATCCCCTGGGGACCAGCAGGATCCAAAAGGCTATGAATTCAAACTTTCAGAAACTTTGTACAAAGCCTGTATGGCAACACACAGAAACAATTAGGAAGGATAAGCCATTGCTCTATAAAGCAGAATCATCCCACATCTAGAAAGGTTGCAATTTTATAAGCCATTTATAAAAGTTTCAGGGCAACATGACCCAAGCTCAGAGAACTTCAGGTTTCTATTTAAGGAGCCAAATTACAATAGATATTTTGACTTTAAAATTTAAAATAAGTGAAGGGATTGTCATTTTGCAACAGGGGGTATAGGCCAGATCTTAGCACACGTGGGCTTATATAAAAATATAAGAAAATATAAGCCCATTTCCCTAGCCTTAGGGGTTTGAGCCATGATTCAGATTCCTGTGTTCTAATTCTGCTGGCCACTGACCGACTGTGTAAGTCTGTACTAAATCTCTCTTGCCTCAATGTTCCCTCATGTAAAATTGGGACAATAATCATGGCTACCTCATGGGGTTATTGTAAGAACGAGATGAGAAAATACATACTAAGCATTTAACACACTGCCTAGTACACACAAAGCAACCCCAATAAACATCAGTTATTGTAATTTGTTGTGCTAGACATTACTGTAGATGTTTATCATATTATGTGAAACTCTTAATTCCAGATTGCTGGCAACCAGTTCCCCTTCTCTTGTGCCTATATGCACATCAGCTAACCTCTGTACAAATTCTAGCATGAAAGATTCTTCTCCTCAGATCCTCCTCAATTCCTCCACATCAGTAATGGCCCTAAATCTTAGGAATCCAGTTAAACCATCACTTCTTCTTCCTCTGCTACCTGCTCTGTCCTGCTTCTCTTCTCTATTGGACTAAGTTCTTTGGTCATTGACTGTGAATCTCAGTGTTCCTAAATTCAACAGTGAGGCCTTGAAACCTAAGAGAACTTTTTCGACAGCGTAAACATATCTGCATTTATTGGCCAGCTGAGTCCACCAGCAGATGATTCCAACTGTCCACTGACTTTTCATGGTTACTTTTTTTTTTTTTTTTCCTGCGGTACACGGGCCTCTCACTGCTGTGGCCTCTCCCGTTGCGGAGCACAGGCTCCGGACGTGCAGGCTCAGCGGCCATGGCTCACGGGCCCAGCCGCTCCACGGCATGTGGGATCTTCCCGGACCGAGGCACGAACCCGTGTCCCCTGCATCGGCAGGCGGACTCTCAACCACTGCGCCACCAGGGAAGCCCCATGGTTACTTTTGTGTTGACTTCTTTGCAAACCCAGCACTGCCAGCCTAAACCTAGATTTCTGAAGAATTCCTGTAGGGGAATAGTCACCAAACGTCAACTCTGATGAACAGCTTGCTGCAGCTCTAATGGTGAGACATATAAAAGGCATCATACATTAAATTTAATGTTGCCTCATTAGTCTTAATTAGATTCCTACATTACACCAGGATTATGGTTTCTCCGTGTTTATGATTTCTCCTAAAATGAATCTAGCCCAGATAATACTTCGGTGTACTTTTTAAACCTTTGAATAAAAATCTCCACTCATGGATTAATATTAGTAATAAATATTCTTGATCTTATAAAAATAATAGCAAAGAAAGGCAAACTAAATTAGTGTATTTCTAGAAGTTTCATGTCATGCATAAATCCTATAAAGGAAGTCCTGTAACTTAGGAATAAACTTAAAAACTGCAAACATTTGCTCACTAAGAAAAGTCATTTGTCTATTATTTCCTTTATTCCCTTTCCTATCATTATGCATAATATGAAATATGTTTTTTTCAATTAAAGAATAGTTGCTTCCTGCCTCCTCTCACCATTTCATAGTTTAGCTTCTGCTTTTATTGGCATTTACTGTGAAGATATATCATATTCAGTATTATCATATAGCTATTAAAGTATTAAGGAACTTGAGAAACCATAGAGTGCAATCCTTTTTTAATTATAAAGAAATCGTGGCCCACAAGTTTTAGAGACTCATGGAGAACACAGAGGTAATGGTGAATCCTTGACCAGAAGCCAGGTTTTCTGGCTCACAACTCACCATACGTATGATCAACTCCCTAATGTGTCTGAGAATATATTTTACTGCCATGTTCCAAATGCACACTGCAATGCAGGCCTCCAACTTCTGACTCTGAGTTCACATGTTCATGCAGCTGCCATACGTAAACAGATTCTGAAATACCTGTTGCTTGGTTGCAATTTTACCGGCAATCACACGCTCATAAAAAGAGAAACCAAAGAAAATACACTGTAAATTAGGTCTGTTAAGAAGACTTCTTCAGTTCTCTGTCACTAGATAGTGAAAGGGTTAGTGGTGTAGAAGCCTTAAAAGCCTACATCTCATGTACATGTATATGCTAGTAATTTAAGGATTATAACAGACATTAAACAATAAATTAAGGACTTCATTCCTACTGTAGACTCAGGACTAACTAGTTTTGACTCCTGTCAAAAATGGACATAATTTCTTCTTCTTGTCACTCTGGGTTCCCCACTGCCCTCCAGCGTTTGGTGAAATCTGGCCAATGCCATGGCAGAGCAAAGTCTCATCTAGGAGGAAAATATCAAGATTTAGGGGCTAAGGAAGGAAAGGAGAGAGTGACTAGCAGAGAAGAATTCAGAATCAAACAATATTCTTGTGCCACTTGGAAACACTAGCTTAGCATGGAAAACATTTCAAATTTGCCAGCCCCTTGAAACTCTGAGCATGAGGAACAGATAGCCATGGGGAAAGCTGGAAGGCTTGGAAAGAGCCAGTGAACGCTGAGAAGTCAAAGAACATTTTAGGCCAAAGAGCTTTTGGTCAATATGTATATATTCATTTCTGTAATCTACATATTTTGGAAATGAAGACCTATTTGCCAAAACAGCAAGATACCTAAATGTTCACGCAGGGATTACACACAATTATCATGAGTCATTTTCCATCATTTACGCTAACTAGTTGTTAATTTAATGACTCCTCATAACAACCCCTTGGATAGTACATATTCTAAAGCCTGGAGTTCCTAAAAAATTATAAAACTACTTCCAAATCAATTCCAACATTTGAAAGTTAAACAAATTACATTTTGGTGAATAAAACTTTTGACTACACAGTTGCATATTCAGGTAAAGTGAGGTCTGAAAGTTTTCTGAACTATAAAACTTTTGACTACACAGTTGCATATTCAGGTAAAGTGAGGTCTGAAAGTTTTCTGAACTATAGAAAGAAATTTAAAGAAGATAAAGACATATGTGATATAACTGCTTATGACTTAAAGTTATGTAATTTACGATATAATTACAGCATTTTTATTGTGCATAGTTTAGAAGAATACAAACTTTTAAAAGTTAAGCATTAAATACTCAAAAAAAATGATATCCCATGAAATGTTAATAAATTTATAGTGGGAGATCCAATTCTAATAGTCGTGTAATGAAATGGACAGTAGCTTTGCTATTAAACTTTTGATTTAGTAGCAAACTATCAAACCACCCACGAAATGTCAAAATAGTCTATACACCTCAGAGTTAGAGGTGTCTGACTCTCCGTGATTTATGGTAACATTATTTATAATGTATTTTCTGTTCATTTCAGTCCAGTGCTGTACCTTTTATAAACCTACTGATTAATATCAAACAGTGAACAAATCTGACAAGCAGGATTACCAATCTAACAAAACTGTTTATAGTGTGAATGAAAAAAGCACACCATTTCCAGGCAATGTACTTAATAATAAAATCCTGTTTTACTTAAGTGGCGAAGGGATTATTTAACTGTCAAAGTTCCTTTAACTGTTAAGAGTTGCCACATTAAAGATACACTATTCAAAAGCACCAGCAGAATATTTCATGCCAGTTTATTCATCGTTATCATATTTCATATTTAAATACAGTAAAATTGATGTGTATAAAAATTTTTAAAGTTCAACTTTTTGAAATTAAATTAGCTCCCCCTAAGGCATTTTTATGGTAGAGATAAAGATTTAATTATATTCTTATACAGATTTATCTCACTTTCTATAAATATTATACAATTTTTGTCAAGCAGTATGATATCAATATATATCATGGATTGTATTTGAACATTGTTCTTTAGAAACAGAATTTTCATATCATAAAATTCATAACTTCTGTGAGATATTTTGCAAAACGCTTTCTTTAATATTGACAAATGTGCTAGTCTATTTCTTTAGTTACATAGATAGCATTATAAAACTACAGTTTATAGAAAGTAGTTTTTAATTCCAGAAGACTATCAGAACATCAGCAACAAATAAAATTCATATTACTGAAATCAATTATTGGAAACAAATACACTTGATAGATGAATGAAGAGTTGAATAAAGCTAGTCTAAAACTTTTTAAGACTATAAAATTCCCAAAACAAACAGGAAAAAAAATTACCCAGAAGGCTATTCCCATGATGATTCCAAATTGTGTTTTTGTTAGTATAAGACAGGAAATTATTAAACTCAATTTTAACATGACAATTTCCTTTAAATTATTTTTAATTAGATTAAATATTACATCTATGGAAAGAATAATAGTTTTACAGAGCCCAAAACATGGACTTTCATTTCACATCTACATGTTCATCTTGAGCCTATGTTCTTGGAAATCAAAGAGAAAAGTTTCTAAAAACTTATATAGTAATAAACAAAGAATATGAGAAAATGAAATTGTAGCACCTAATTCATTTTCCCCCAAAGTGAATAAAATAATGTTGGCAAGGAGTAACATCACCAAAAATGGTGAAGAAAGAAGTTCCATGGATCCTTTCCCCTGTGGAAGCAACCATTAAGCTGGCAAAAACTTACAGAATTAACTGTTTTGAAACTCTGGATGCTAATAGAAAACCTTACAACAATCAGAGAAGTGATTAATGTACAAAGAAGCTACTACATTTTAGCATTTAAGGAAATTCCAATCAGGTCACTGCTGACTACTGAGATAATGGAACAGAGACTTCAGTGACCACACATAACAAAGGATACAGTCTTTGCAAGAGTAGTTTAGAAACACCACTAAACAAATGGACAACTGTAGTCCGCAACAAGTCACAACAGCAAACTCTGGGGAAGGATTAAAATCTGATTTCCAGGGACTTCCCTGGTGGTCCAGCGGGTAAAGCTCCACAGTCCCAAGGGGGCCCAGGTTCAATCCCTGGTTGGGGAACTAGATCCTGCATTCATGCCGCAACTAAGGGTTCACATGCCACAAATAAGAAGTCCGCATGCTGCAACTAAGAGTCCACAGGCCACAACTAAGAAACCCACATGCCACAACTAAAAGATCCCATGTGCTGCAACTAAGACTTGGCACAGCCAAAATAAATAAATAAATTTTTTAAAAAAAATCTAATTTCCAGAGTTATCACCTTATAATATGCAAAATGCCCAGTTTACAAGAAAACATTATGAGATATGCAAAGAAATACGAAAGTATGACTTATTCACAGGATGAAAAGAATTTGGCAGAAGCCATATCTGAGACACCCCAGAGATTAAACATACTAGACAGACAGACTTTAAATCAACTTTCTTCAATATGCTCAAAGTGTTAAAGAAACACATGGTCAAACAATTAAAGAGAAAATGATGGCTCAACAAATAGAGAAAATCAACAAAGAGATGAACATAAATAGGATTCAAATAGAAATTCTGAGGCTATAAAATGCAATTGTGAAATGTAATATTCACTAGAGGGGTTCAACACAGATTTGAGCAGGGAGAAGAATCACTAAACTTGAAGATATGCCAATTGAATTTTTCTAGCCTGATGAACAGAGAGAGAGCAGAATGAAGGGACAATGATCAGATCCTAAAATACCAGTGGGGTACCATCAAGTACATCAACATACACAATATGGTAGTCCCAGAAAAAGAAGAGAGGGAGAGAGAAAGGGACAGAGAGAATATTTAAAGAAATAATGGTTTAAAAAGAACCTGAATTTGGTGAAAGAAATTAATCTACACATCCAAGAAATTCTACTAACTCTAACTAGGAGAAACACAAAGAGATCCACACAGAGACTCATTATAATCAAACTGTTGAAAGACAAAGAAAAACTCTTGAAAGCATCAAGACAGAGATATGGCTGGTCTTGTATAACCGGTCTTCAATAAGTTTAACAGCCAATTTCTCATCAGAAACCATGGAGGCCACCAGGCAGGAGAATGACATATTAAAGTGATTAAAAGGAAAAAGAAAACCATGTCAACTAAGAATCCTATTTTTGGCAAAACTATTCTTGAAAAATGAAGCAGAATTAAGACGTTTCTATATAAACAGAAGCTGAGGGGAACAGAAGCTACAAGAAATGTCAAAGTGGTCTTTTCAGGCTGAAATTAAAAGACATTAGACAGCAACTCAAAGCCATACAAAGAAATAACATCAGTAAATGTAACTTCATAGGAAAATATAAAAGCCAGCATTATTTTGTTTTTGGTTTACAACTTCTATTTTTTATATGATGTAAAAAATAAATGCATAAAATAATAACTCTAAGTTAATGGGTATATGATGTAAAAAGATATAACTTGTGACAATAACAACCTAAAATGGTAGTGGGAGATAGAACTGTAAAGAAGAAGAGTTTTTTTATACTATTGAAGCTAAATTGCCATCAATTCAAACTAAATTGTTAGATATTTAGAAGATTAATTGTATTCTCAAAAGTAGCCACTAAGAAAATAACAAAAGGAAATACAGAAAAGGAAGTGAGGAGAGAATTAGAATACTAGAGAAAAACAGCTAAACAGAGAAGAAGGCAGAATAGAGGTACTGAGGAACAAAAACATATAAGGCATGTAAAAGATAAATTAAGAATGTCAGAAGCATGTACTTCCTTATAAGTATTCACTTAAATGTACATGAAATAAATTCACTAATTAAATGACAGGAATTGGCATAATGAATTAATTAGATAAAAACCATGATCCACCTATCTGTTACTTACAAAAGACTCACTTTAAATCCAAAGACACAAATATGTTGAAAGTATAAGGATAGAAAAACATATTACATACAAGTCGTCACCAAAAGAGAGCAGGAGTATCTATACTAATATCAGAAAAAGTAGACTTTAAGTCAAAGATTGTTACAAGAGACAAAGAAGCACTTTACATATTTATAAAAAAAGCCAGTATATCAAGAAGATAAAACAACTGTGGGCATTGCTACAATATAGCAGAATGTATGAGACCCACATTTCTCTACTGAAAATACAACATTAGCTATCATTTCCCTGATGTTAGCCCCTAAATTGCCAGGTTAAACCACTTTAAAATATTTTCTGTTTGTGTAGATTTCCAAGAGGAAGATCATTTTTAGAAGCAGCATTTCTTTGTTTTGTTTTGTTTCTCAAGTCTTAATTTGCTCTCTGAGCAGAAGCATCACCTTGCCGCACATAATCCTCTAGCCTAGAGGATTACCTACTAGATTTGTAATCCACCTAAAAGAGGAGACTGACTGGGCTTCCTTGGTGGCGCAGTGGTTGGGAGTCTGCCTGCCGATGCAGCGGACACGGGTTTGTGCCCCGGTCTAGGAAGATCCCACATGCCGCGAAGCGGCTGGGCCCGTGAGCCATGGCTGCTGAGCCTGCGCGTCACGGGAGAGGCCACAACAGCGACAGGCCCACGTACAGCAAAAAAAAAGAAAAGAATATATTGACTTTGACAGTCTGGGTTTTCCTTAATTCATGATTTTGTGATTGTTTTAAAATTACTTTAATTGGGAAATACACCACAATACTTGTCACATTTACTAATTGTGATCTTTGTACACTTATATTGCTTTGATAACCACAGAACTAACCTACACACATTTTTAGTATTATTCATTTAGCAAGTTATTTTATATTTATTAGTAGAATACTCACAAGTGAATTAATCTGAAACAAATATATATGTAAATTAGAGAATATAATTAAGTTGTTGATGAAATACTCCACCTCAATTGAATTATCAATTTAAAGAATAACTGAGTAAAAATTACTTGCAGTGAAGTTCACCTTCACTTAACGTTTGAAGTTTGCTTCATTGTTCCTTGTCATTTTGTAATAGATTCATGGAAAGTATATCACAATTTCCTCAAACTTCTTGAACAGGTTACCTTATATTTTTTCATTATTTCTTTTCTTTAAGCATACCCATTAAAAGCTCCTGTAGATGACTAAAAGAAGAATAAAATCCACAACCCCCCACATTCCTTTAGAAAATACTATAATTTAAATTTGGAAAAGGAAGCCTAAGTTTTTCAGTGCTGATTCCCAAATGTCTGGATTCCCTTCTCCCTTTCAGTGGAATATACACTTGACATTTATAATTTACCAGGTTCAGGGGTCACAAATGACAAATACTGATTTGTTCTTATGCTTATCTTGAACAATGTCAATTTTATAACCTTGAACAGTAATACAGACTACATGAAAATCATATCATGGTGAGGTAGGGTTGGAGTGAGGAGAAAAGCTGGGAAGAAGACATCTGACATGCATTATTGTTGTAATCTCCCCAACTCTAATCAAAATATCAACTAGTATTCCAGAACTGAGCAGCTGCTGGGCCCAGCAGGCATGTCACTTCTGCAGGTATAAAAGATCTGTGTACCTCGGGGAGAAAAAGTGGTTATAGAAGGCTGGTTGCCCAGAATAAAGAGAAGCCAAGAGTTGCTAAACTGAGTTCTCCCTACCACTGAGACTACAAAACTTCTGAGAAGACTAGGAATGAAGAGGTTTGGATTTGCTGTCCTAAAGGAGGACAGCATTCACCAGCAGAACACCACAAGCTTGCAAATGTGGACTACAAAACCTTCCATCATGTGGAGGATTGCCACTGCACAGGGCTACCAAAAATTAAGCTGGCACCACAGGGTATGGAGAACAATAAGCTGGTCCTCAGGGACCAGCAGCTAGAGGGGAAAAAAGTAGAACACTTAGACTAGGCAGTCCTTGGTAAAACAGAACTGCAGATGGAGATTGATGAATTTACCTGCCACAAAACAAACTTTAAGTGTACATGAAATGATTCAATTACAAAATTAAGAAAAAACAACCCAAATAGAAAACATGGTTAGCAAATTTTGAAGTACAATATATACACTGAAGATGAACATGTTACTGATGAGACCTAATTTTCCTGAAAAATTAAGTAGAGGAAATACCCCAAAATACAGAACAAAAATACAAAAACCTAAAAATCATAAAGAAAGAGCTAACAAACTTAGAGGACTTCCCCAGGAGATATAACATACCAGTAATGCTTTATAAAATAAATACCATATGAATTAAAGATTTGAGTAAAATATAAAACAATAAAAATCATAGGAAAAAATACAGAATGTCATGCATTTTACCTAGTATTAGGCCAAAAGATTAAAAGGGGGGAAAGAGAAAATATTTGACTATGCAAACTTATCTTAAGTAATACAGCAAAAGGTAGCATAAATAAAGCCAACATGCACATGTTAGACCTGGAAAAAAATATTTGCAAAGATTATGAAAAGTTGTAGGTAAATAACCAGAATGTAGCAGCTATAAACTGATGAGAAAAGTATAAGAACCTTATGTGTAGTAGTTATCTATTGCTGCAAAACAAATTGTCTCCCAAATTTAGGAACTTAAAATAACAAATATTCATTTCCTCACAGTTTCTGTGGGTCAGGGAGCGAGGAGTGCCTTAGCTAGGTTCTTTCATTCTAAATCTCTCATAAAGTTGCAGTTAAGCTGTTGGCCACTATGAACTCATGAAGTCTCAATTAGGAAGAAGAGAGCTGCTTTCAAGTTTACTTACATGGTTTTCAGCAGGCTTCCTTCCCTGGTCACATGGGCCTCTCCATAGGGCAGCCTCATGACTTTGCAAATGACTTCCCATAGGGTAAACAACTCAAAGTGAGCAAGAGAGAGTACTCAACAAGAAAGAATGCAGCCTTTTTTTTCACCTTATCTCAGAAGTGATGTCCCATTGTTTCTTCTGTATTCTACCAGTTAGAAGCTGATAACTAAATCCAGTGCACAAAGTGAAAAGTTTACACAAGGGCATGTATGTCATGAGGCAGGGATTATTGAAGACATCTTAGAGGATACTTCCACCCCTATTATGAAAACACATGTAAAGGTTTAGTAGGCAATTTACACAAGAATGATTCCAAATGGAAATATATATATATATACATTTTATTTTTCAAACTGCCAATTATGGAAATGCATATTATTTAGTAATGAGATATCACTTTGCATCCATCAGAATGGCAAACTCTTAAAAAAGTAAGTGTAATTCTCCTAGAAATTTTAATTTCTATGATTAAAATTAAAATATACATATATACTTCAACCAGGAATTCCACTTCTTATAATCTATCCTGTAGAAATAAAATCAAGAGTATTTAGAAGTATGTGTGACAAGGCATTATTTGTAATAGCTGAAACTGAGGTTGGTTGGGAGTGGGATGAATGACTATTAATAGGAGCAATGGCTCCTATTAATAAATTGTGGTTCTTCTTTACCATGGAGTAATATGTAACTTTTTAAAATAACTAGTTAGAGCTGTACTAGTTGTCTTGGAGGGATTTTGGTAAAATGTTATGCAAAGAAATAAACATAATGTGATTTCATTGTTATAAAATAAAATCTATTGATTGATCAATTATATAATTATATATATACCTCATATATATAATTTTATCAGAAGGGAAAAACATATGGAGAAAAAGAGAAATATATTAAGAAGTAAATACCAGGTTGTTTATCAGCCAAAAACATCAAAAATCAAAAATCTGCATGATAGATAGAGAAATAGCTATTAAATATATATATACATATATATGTCAATAAGATAGATACATACGTAGATACATAGATAGATACCTAAATGCATGGATAGATAGACATCTATGCATCTACGTATCTATCTATACATATATTTGTGTGAATGTGCATATATACATATAGAAATAGATGAAAGGACAAAAATAAATCAAGAATGTTTCACTCTTACAAGATCCTTAGAAGCTAAAAAGAAACAAACGAAAAAGTTGCTGTTTCTATCACACTGTCTTTAAGGTAGCTCTTCCTTGTGAGTAACCATCTTAAGCAGGAGAGTTCAAACTATAAATCACACATGCACAGACATAGACATGCCATCAGAGCTAGTACATACTGAGTGGGAGAATCACCTCCAAGTAATATGGGTTAGAGACCTGTGGCACACAGGCATAGATCTGAGCACACTACCCTTTTACCAGACAATTGCTATCCACAATTTCGTACATTCATTTATGCTAAATCACTCCAATGTGTTTGGCTTATGAGCTGATAGCCTTTGTCATTTTATGTCTCTATGATTTTTAGAGTAAACCACACTTAATATACAGGAAAATTATTAGAGTTGGAAAATGTACTACTCTGTTAGGTAAACAAGAAAGATAACACAAAAGGAAGGTCTTTCAAATATGTAATTGTTGCTTTGTCTCCAGAAAAGTAAAGTGCATTTAAATCACAGGTAAGAGAAACCAAGATTATCTGCACTGCAAAGCACAGATCTTCACATTCTAATCACAAATAAAATAAGAGCTAAAGTCTTGTGTTTCCATAGATAGTATCAATTAGCGAATGAATTTTGAGGCACTTAAGGTATAATTTCAAAAAAGTTTATTTACAAAGCATGTGGGAGTTTTAAAAATAAATAAATAAAGGTGAAAGACTATCTCTAAATAGCAATCTAACCTCAGAAAACTTTCCCTGACCACAGTCAAATTCAGATCATCTTATCTATCTTTGGAGAGAGGTTTTTTAAACCAACAATTCTCACAATGCTGCCCCAAGAAACAAACAATATTTTAGTATCCTACTTGCCAGTAAAAAAGAAGAGTTCTGTCTTCACATATTTCAAGCTCCCATTGACTCAAATGAAAAGGGCCTTTTTACTGGTGCTATTGTGGAAGCAATCCCTCAGCCTCAATTCATTCTTGAACAATCTTAAATGCTTTTACATCACGCTACCTTCTTTCATTATGGCCTATTTACAAAAGAAACAGAGTATGGTAACCAATTCCTGAATCCTTCTCAAAGACAAAACACTCTGCACAGCTTCCCTTACACTTGACACTGCACTACACTGCCTCCATTGATGATGGGCCACACCTAACACTTTCCCATAGACTGCAATTTCGCTCTAATTACTGTTACTTCACACTGCTGATGAATGGAACAGCTAAAGTTTATATGCGTACTAGACACCACTTCCTATAACTTCATTCATCAGAAAGGTTTTCAGAGTTGTTAAGGAAGAGTAAAATGAATAACTATTGACCATGTAAAAAACTCCATTATGCAGGTCACTAGTAAAAGAAGTTCTAGGAGATAAATGTAACCCAAAGAAAAATACTTCCGAAGTGAAAGCACAGATAAGTAGTTCATAAAGACCTTGAAAACTCAAAGATATATCCATAAATGGCTAGGATATTTAGAAGCAAAGGCTGAGTCATTCATGGAGTGAGAAAAACTATCAGTTCTAAATTAAAAATTGTATATGGTTAACACAAGTATTAAGGGAAAAGTGATTTGTGGTACATCAAAATGGAAGATGAATTTTTAAATAGTCTTTTTTTTTTTTTTTTTTTTTTAAGCCTTGCAGCTTGCAGGATCTTAGTTCCCTAACCAGAGACTGACCCTGTGCCCTTGGCATTGAAAGGGCCAAGTCCTAACCACTGGGCTACCAGGGAATTCCCAATATTGCCAAATTTTTTAAATATAGGAATCTAAAGCCTTAAAACTGTAAAATATATAAAGAAAGTTTCCTTGTTCAGAAAAAAAAAAACTGTCATTTTAATTTTTAGGTTGCAAGAAATCCCGGGAGATGCTGAAAACTGAGACTTAGAAATAATAAAGTTATTAGAGATGTCACACAGCTAACAAATGACAGAACAAAGATTCAAGCCCCGCTCTGCATTACATGCTCTTAACCAGTCTACCATGTTGCTCTAACTTTTGGGTCCTGCTAACAAATACCCTGCAATATAGTGGGAAGATAGGATACAGCTATTAATTTGTATTTATGAATAAAGGAAGAATAATAGTTTAGAAGAGTTTTAAGATTTTAAGACTGGATGACTGGGAGAATTATAGTGTCATTAAGGGCTGGCCGTCTGCTTCCCCAAATGCTGGCAGTCACTCCTCTATTCTCTAGACACGAGACTAGGAGTTATCTTTCTGGGAAATATACCAACCCAAGAGAAGAAGACCCAAATATTCTGACAACAAATGCTCCCCAGTGAAATGCCCCAGCCAGATAACCTGACAGAGGGAACCACAGTCAACCAACCCATTCACATACTCAAAGCCTCCTAGAAAATTTTTACTGTCCCTTTCTTAAGTATTCTTAGATAATTAAGAATATCTCGGCATCTATGGGCTTCCCTGGTGGTGCAGTGGTTGAGAATCTGCCTACTAATGCAGGGGGCACAGGTTCGAGCCCTGGTCTGGGAAGACCCCACATGCCGCGGAGCAACTAAGCTCATGAGCCATAACTACTGAGTCTGCGCATCTGGAGCCTGTGCTCCACAACAAGAGAAGCCACGATAGTGAGAGGCCCATGCACCGCGATGAAGAGTGGCCCCCACTAGCCACAACTAGAGAAAGCCCTCACACAGAAAAGAAGACCCAACACAGCCAAAAATAAATAAATTAATTAATTAATTTTAAAAAATGTAACTGTTTAAAAAAAGAAAAAAGAATATCTTGGCATCTAAAGAAATGTGCAAACAAGAGAAAGAAAGACTGAAGTAACCAAAAAGAAGGGAGACAGCACCATTTGAGAAAGCATATTTTATGCAAGAGGGAAAAAGAATCCTCCCCAAACAGGTTGAATTAATATTCTCAAAGAGGTAAAAGGAGGTACTGCATTTATGAAACAAGAATAAGTAGCTATTATAAAGGAACATTCAAAGAAAAAGTACCCTTAAAAATTAAAAATATGAAAGCCAAAATTAAAACTCAAAGAAGTATCAAAGACAAGGTTAAGGAAACCTCTCAGAAAATAAAGAAAAGGACAGAAAATAAGGGAGAAAAATAAGAAACCTAGAGAGTCAGTTCAGGTGGTCCACAATGGACTTGACCAAATAATTGGAGTTTAAAAGAGAGACAGACAGACAGGCAGAGAGAACAAAGGGGAAGAAAACATCCAAAAAGTAATTCAAGAAAATATTCATCAATGGAAGACATGAGCTTCCAGATTGAAAGAACACCAAATGCTCATGATAAAAGATGTCATTAAATACACAGCAAGTAAACCACTATGAAATATCAGAATATGGAGAGCAAAGGGAAACTCTTATAAGCTTCTAGGAAGAAAAAACAAAGAAGAAATTTAAATAACTTTGGATCAACAGCAACACTGAAAAATAAAAGAAAGCAGAAAGAAACTATCAAAATTCAAAAATAAAGTGATTTATCCAACCTAGAATTTTATTCCAAAATACTGCTCACATAAATAAAGACATTTTCATGAATACTCTCAAACACCATTTTCCTTCATGTATTTCTTCTTAGAAAGCTCTTAGAGGATGTCCTTAACCAAAATGCAGGACTATATTGGCTGAGAAAAAGGAACTGAAAACACATCTGAGATGGGCAAAACAATGATATGGGCAAAGGGTATCTCCTATGCACCAAGCACAGAGGTAACCTGCCTAAACTGGAAGAGGTCAGAAGCCACTAAGAGAGAGAGATGACACTAAGAGCATTCCTGGAGTGTGAGTAGCCCGGCTGTAGAGAGCAGGATGGTTCCTCTGTACATGTATGGCTGGGGAGCTGGGATAGGAGGTACAACAGCATAAAGTTTGCAATGAAAACTTAGCAGTCTCAGCTCAACTGGAAGGGGAACAATCATCTGAGGTCAGCCTCATGAGATTTACAGGGTAATACTATGACTGCATCATTGTCATATGACCGGGAATTGGCAAGCACATCCTAGGAACAGGTGGATTGGATTGCTTAGCCACCAGCTACCAGACCTGATGTGGGAAGATGACAAAGATGATTTCACTTCATCTGCCCAGCAGCCCTAGGAGGGAGGTGTTTTACCCCTATTTGTGGCCATGTGGCTGACAGGTCTTGGTGCTCTGGCCTGGTGTCAGGACTGAGCCTCAGAGGTGGGAGAGCCAAGTTCAGGACATTGGACCACCAGAGACCTCCCAGCCCCTCATAATATCAATTGGCGAGAGCTCTCCCAGAGATCCCCATCTCAATGCAAAGACCCAAAGGCCTGTAAGCTCCAGTGGTGGATGCCCCATGTCAATCAAATAGCAAGACAGGAACACAACACGACCTATTAGCAGAGAGGCTGCCTAAAATCATACTAAGTTCAGTGACATCCCAAAACACAACAACAGATGCGGCCCTGCCCACCAGAAAGGCAAGATCCAGCCTCATCCACCAGAACACAGGCACCAGGCCCCTCCACCAGGAAGCCTACACAA